>NW_015091189.1:57158-64910 GCF_001431845.1 Calidris pugnax | reverse complement strand
CCCCCCGGAGCCAACCCGGCCCCGCTCCTCCTCCCCCCCCACCCCGCCCAGCAGCTCCCGGATCCCGCAGCCGCCCCCGCAGCGCGGAGCTCTGCTGCCACCGCCCGGGGACCCGCATCCCAGCGCCTCCCCACGCATCTGGAGAGACGGGTCTGGTATCCGGGACCCCCCCAGTTCAAGGAGGACAGGGAACCGCTGGGAGAGAGCCCAGCGGAGATGATGGACTGGAGCATAGACTCATAGAATGGTCTAGGTTGGAAGAGACCCTTGGGATCATGGAGTCCAACCATCTCCCCTACTCTACAAAGTCCTCCCCTACACCACGTCCCTCAGCACTGCATCTAAACGGCCCTTAAACACAGCCAGGGATGGGGACTCCACCCCCTCCCTGGGCAGCCTGTTCCAATGCCCGACCACTCTTTCTGTGAAAAATTCCTTCCTAATGTTCAATCTAAACCTCCCCTGTTGGAGCTTGAAGCCGTTCCCTCTCGTTCTGTCGTTAATTACCTGTGAGAAGAGACCAGCACCAACCTCTCTACAGTGTCCTTTCAAGTAGTTGTAGAGAGTGATGAGGTCTCCCTTATCTCTCTGCTGAGGGACCTGGAGCTGCTTGGCTGGAGGAGAGCAGACTGAGAGCGGACCTCATGGGTGCTGAGCAATAGTTAAAGGGCAGTGGGGGCAAGAGGATGGGGCCAGACCTTTCTCAGTGGTGCCCAGGGACAGGACAAGAGGAAATGGGCACAAACTTGAACATAGGAAGTTCCATCTCAACATGAGGAGGAACTTCTTCACTTTGAGGGTGGCAGGGCCCTGGAAGAGGCTGCCCAGGGAGGTGGTGGAGTCTCCTTCTCTGGAGACATTCAAACCCTGCCTAGACATGTTCCTGTGGGACCTGCTCTGGGTGGACCTGCTCTGGCATGGGGTTGGACTGGGTGATTTCCAGAGGCCCCTTCCAACCCCTTCTGTGATCCAGCATCCCCCACCTCTCGCAGCCACACACCCAGCCCTGGGGGAAGGGGACATAGGGCTCATGCTCGCCCAGGGAAGGGGTTTTGGGGACAGGAGCTTTGCTCCCCCGTCATGCTGAGTGACAAGATCTTGCTGAGCCTTTTCCCTAAGGCTGCTGGATGTGCTCCTGCAGGCAAGGGGGGCTGGAGGAACCTCATAAGAAACGCTGCCTCCCTGCAGAGAACTAACAACTCATCACTTCCCAGAGAAATGAGTCCCCCTGCACACTCCACAGCCCCAGGGATGCACCAAAGCGAAGATGTCCCCCATGGGCAGCAGATACCCAGTCACCCCAGAGGGATGCAGGAGCTCTGCAACCTAAGAGGGCTCTGCAAACACCTCCGATGTATTAAAGCCCCACTCTGGATGTCACCACAACAGGACAATGTCACTCACCCCAACTGGCCCGAGGGGACTGGGTTAGCAGGGACAAGAGTGCCCAACTCACCAGACTTGTGGACGCTGCGGAGGCAGGACAGGGAGGCGTTCAGGCGGGCACACTCCTCGCTGTTGGCCCCAAACTTCTCCACGGTGGCACAGACCTGGTCGTCGGTCATTTCCAGCAGCTCCTCCAGGCTCAGCTGCCCAGGGGCGATCTCCTGACGGGGAAAGAACAGGGCAGGAGTGAGGAGGGAGGACTAATTCATCCTGGGGCATCCTCTAAACCAGCACCTCGGGGCAGACAGATGAGAAGCTCTTCCCTCCTGCCACCCCATTTGGGTGACAAACCCAAAACAGTTCATTTTTCATCCCAGTTCACACAAAAAAACTCAGAGGGCACAGCTCAAACAGCTTTATCTCAGGCACATCCCTACCCAGGTCACTGAGGGCACAGCTCAAACAGCTTTATCTCAGGTTTTTGCACAGTCTCAGGCACGTCCCTACCCAGGTCACCACTGGGACATCTGGGAGCACCATGACAACCTGAGCACACGCAGGGACTGGCACCTTCAGCACAGATTTTCTTCTTCCCTGGGGGACCAGCTGTTAATGGAGCACTTTTGGGTGCCACCCCCTCACTGCACCCATCACCTGCAGGAGCCCAGGACATAGTAGAAGGATGCTGTGGCTTTCTGTGGCACCGCCACGCTGTGAAAAGGACATGAGGGACCCCCACTGCGGGGGGACAGCACCTTCAAGGTACCCCAGGACCCATGTTCTTCACTGGGAGTAGCAACGGGGTGTCCTCACTGGTGGCTGGAGGAGACCTGTGGGGTGATCCTGGCCAGCATGTCCCACCACAGGCTTGGAGCATCTTTCCATGTGGTAGAACTACCTCGTCCCTCTGCTCTGGTCCTCTACCTCATTCCCCACCAGCCTGCCCCAGGCCCCATGGCTTCACACCAGTCTTCATCTCAGAAAAAAACCATCCCCTCACCTAGTTTTGCTCAAGGATCCTACAAAACACTACTGGAGAGGTTCGGCACCTCCTTCAGCGGGTCCTTCCTGCTCTGGGGAGGGGGTTGATGCCCAGCTCTTACCTCCATCACCTCCTTGCGGATGTCGACGATGCGGAACCAGTGCAGGAGCTGGGGGAAGCCCTCCAGCTTGGCGTTGCGCTCCTGCAAGGCCACCTTCCTCTTGCAGGACAGCTGCCGGCTGAAGTACTTGACCAGTTTGCTCTGGAAGAGAAGGTGAAATCCCCATGGGACCCCCTGCCATCACCCCCAGCCTGCCCCACGGCAGGAGAGGGACACGGGAGGGGTCCCTCTGCCCCAGCCCCAGGACACACACACCCCCTCTCACGGGGAAGCCCTCCAGCTTGGCGTTGCGCTCCTGCAAGGCCACCTTCCTCTTGCAGGACAGCTGCCGGCTGAAGTACTTGACCAGTTTGCTCTGGAAAAGAAGGCGAAATCCCCATGGGACCCCCTGCCATCACTCTCAGCCTGCCCCACAGCAGGGGAGGGACACATCCAAGAGGGGCATTTCCCCCCCAAAAAAGCCCTTTCTCAGCTCCTTTATAAACACCAAGTGCTTCAGCTCTGAGGTCATTCTTAGGGGACAGACAGACCTCACCCCTGTCACCCCAGGGACCCCACCGTGGGTGGGCAGAGGACACGGGGGCATCGCTTCTCCCCCACACCAGCAGAAATCCCAGCACCCAAAGGATGGGATCACCTAGAAATCCCAGTACCCAAAAGATGGGATCACCTTCTTCATACCCAGGCTCGGTCCTGAGGGACCCCCCCGCCCCCCAGCATCACACAGTGCCAAGGCAGGGAGGTGGCTGTTTGCTCCTTATCCTCCCCCCACTGCTTCACCAGCCCACATTCACCCCAACCATCCTTCCTCCCACTGGTCCTCATCGTCACGACCGCAGCCATCGATCCTTCTTTGCTCAGCCGTGTCCCCATCCCTCTGTGTGTGTGTGTGTGTCCCCTCCAGTCCCCCCACCACGAGGCCGAAGATGCCACGTTGGCAACCACAGCCCTGACAGCTCCCAAAAATAAAGGCGCTGAGCGACTGGCCTCCTTTCAGGGGAAATATAGAGCAGAGCCCGGCGTTTTGGGAAACCTGCTGGGATTTCCTGCTTCCCGCTTTTCCAGCTGGGTGATTCCCCACCGCCGCCGGCAGTACGAGGGGCTGGCTGTGCCCCTGTCCCCACCGCACCCCAAAAACAAACGAGCAAAACGTGGGGTTGGTTTGGAAGGGAGAGACGACGGGAGAAGCCCCATCGTTGGGTTTGGGAGAGTTTCCCCCCCCCTCTCCTGGTCCCTTCCCTCGGTGGTACCCACAGAGCGTGGCAGGCTGAGATGCACAGGGATGGGGGGGAACAGCCCCCCCTGAACCCACCCATTGTGGTTTCACACCCAGAGAGGTGTAAACCAGGCAAAACTACCCCCTCCTTGCTGCTTGGGGGGTAAAACAGGCAGCGCAGGCACAGGAGAGGCTGGTGGTCCCCATCCCCTTGTGAGCAGTGAGTCCCCACCACGATGTCCCACTCGAGGAGGTGACAGCTCTGCCAGGAGCCGGACACCCCAACGAGGTGGCTTCTCCCAGCCTGGCTGACAGCCACGGAGATTAATTACCAAAATTAATACCCAAAAGAGAGGCAGGGCAAGCAAAGTGAGCGGCCAAGAAGGCCACAGGCAGCCCCATGGTGCTGGCTGGACTCGGCCAGGTCTGCTTTTTAAGAAAAGCCACCCTCCTAACAGAGACCATCAAAGGGTTTTGGGGTCAACCCCAACCACACATCCTAACCAGCCCTTGGTGGGCAAATAGCAACAGGCACCTTGAACAGACAAAGAGGCAGCTCCTGCACCAAAATAAAACCTTTCTCCACACACAACAGCAGCAAAACACCAGCAGAAACCCTCCCATGAAACTCACCTCCATCCCCACCAGCCTGCTCTTCTCCTGTTCCTCTGTCCCCACCAAGGCTGGGAACCCCAGAGGAACCAAAGGGGATGCCTGAGCCACAACAGCCCCTCCAGTGCCAAAATTGGGGTCCCAGAACAGGGACACAGCTGGGGACAACCACCACCACGCAGAGACACACTGGGAGCTGGGAACAAGGGAAGGGTGTAGGAAATGGAGGGGGGGTTCTTTAATTTCCCAGCTCCAGGTGGGGCTCATTCACCCCAGAGAGACCGGAGGGGACATAGTTAGCACAAACGAGGGCTCAGGTGGGACCCCAGTGCCCCAGGTGTGGGTTGAAGCTCTGGCCCATGGGTCTGCTCATGCTGGGGTCGGGGGGAGAGAAAAGAAGCCCAGCAAACTTTTGTCAAGTCCAAAAGCTCTTCTTCTTTTGCCGAGAGCTTCACCAATGGGGCTGGAAAGGGAAGTGATTGAGACAGCCCCATCCTGCAGGGAAAGTCCTGTCCCACGGCTGGGGAGATGCTCTCTCCCACCCTGAGCTGCTGCTCAGCCCCCCCAGCACAGGATGGAGATCTCGTGTGTGCTGCAAAGGCCAGACCCTCCCCTGAGTTCTTGCTGTGGCACAACCCCCACCACCACCCCCCCCAGCTCTTCCCTGCCTCAGTTTACCCATCTGGAAAATGGCTGGGGTCACCCCGGGGTGCTGGGGCTGGGGGTGTGCAAGAGGAAGGGTGGGGAGACCCAGCATTGTGGGGGGTACACGCTGTTTGGGGGTACACTGCTGGTCCAACCAGGGGGGCCAGGGCTGTGGGGTGGCCCAGGTGCCTTCCCTTGGAGATGGGGCTCAGTTTTTACACCCTTTCAAGTGATTCACCCCCCCTCCTACCTCCAGCACCGGGAGGGGGTAAGGGAGGGTGCGATGCTCTGACAGCACCCCTCTTCCCTATTTGCACCCCAAAACTCCCAAATTTAGAGCTGCAGAGCCCGACTGCTGTGCTCAGATGGGGGATAAAGCCCCACAAAGCCACGAGCAGCCCCTTCCCCTGGTCCGTGGGGAGGGGCCAGCACATCCTGGGTCCCCCCCCAGCTCCTCCCCGAGGCAGAAACCTGCTGGAAAACAAGACCCCAGCGGGTCCCTGCTGCCCCACGGGGGTGGGTGCAGGCAGAGGAGGGATGTCCCCCACCCCACATCGCTCCCCTGAAACCCTGGGGAGGGGTGACCCAGGGCTGGACCCCCCCCCACGGGGATTTCCAGCCTCCTCCCATCACCCCGAGCAGGATTTCCCCAAAAGTGGCAAGTGGTGTCCCCCACGTCCCCGAGGAGGCACCAGGCACGGGGAGCGAGGCAGCCAGTCTCCAGGCAGCGGGAGGGGGGGGATGCTGTATCCCCCCCCCTTTTTCCCCATCCCCAGCACAACACCCTGACGTCAATGGGGCTGGAGACAGCACCCAGCCCTGCCTGGAGACCGGGGAGAGGCGATGGAAAATCCACCAGCGGGAGCAGGAGGTGCAAGTTAATTAACCTCGCTCAGGCAGGGCCACGCGCCGCCAACGCCGATGGCACCCAGAGGGAGCCCCCACCAGCTGGGATGGCTCATCCCGCTCGGCACGCGTGTCTGTGCCAGGTTCCTTCATGCCACGGACCAGAGGGGGCTGTTCTGTGCCTCCAAATATTCCCAGCAGGACCACAGTGGATGCTTTCCCATGGCATGTATCCACAACCGGAGAGACTTCTCCCCGACTCCTACCAAGGGGCTCGTTATTCCGGAGCCACCTGGAGCACCCTCGGGCTGGGGAATACCTCGCCACGGTGATATTTCCCTCCCCTCAGGACTCTTTCCAGGCCCTGCTAGGCTCATGTGCCATCTCTGGCTCTGCACATCATTTATTTCAAGCGCAGAAGTGGTCCCCGGGGTGCTCTCGGCCCAGGGCTGGACCCCCCCCCCCGACGCCCCCCAAGTCCCATGCAAACCCTGCTTCTCATGCACCCCCCAACGGGGATTTCCAGCCTCCTCCCATCACCCCGAGCAGGATTTCCCCAAAAGTGGCAAGTGGTGTCCCCCACGTCCCCGAGGAGGCACCAGGCACGGGGAGCGAGGCAGCCAGTCTCCAGGCAGCGGGAGGGGGGGGATGCTGTATCTCCCCCCCCCTTTTCCCCATCCCCAGCACAGCACCCTGACGTCAACGGGGCTGGAGACGGCACCCAGCCCTGCCTGGAGACCGGGGAGAGGCGATGGAAAATCCACCAGCGGGAGCAGGAGGTGCAAGTTAATTAACCTCGCTCAGGCAGGGCCACGCGCCGCCAACGCCGATGGCACCCAGAGGGAGCCCCCACCAGCTGGGATGGCTCATCCCGCTCGGCACGCGTGTCTGTGCCAGGTTCCTTCATGCCACGGACCAGAGGGGGCTGTTCTGTGCCTCCAAATATTCCCAGCAGGACCACAGTGGATGCTTTCCCATGGCACGTATCCACAACCAGAGAGACTTTTCCCCAACTCCTACCAAGGGGCTCATTATTCTGGAGCCACCTGGAGCACCCTCGGGCTGGGGAATACCTCGCCACGGTGATATTTCCCCCTCCTCAGGACTCTTTCCAGGCCCTGCTGGGCTCATGTGCCATCTCTGGCTCTGCACATCATTTATTTCATGTGCTGAACTGGTCCCCGGGGTGCTCTGGGGGAGTACAGGGGCCAAAATGGCTCATCCCAGCATCCTGGAGACGCCTGGATGAAGGAATAAGTGTGCTGGGCTCGCCTGTGCTATTAGACACTAGAGAATCCACACTTGGGCAATGAATATCCCGGTGTTGGGGCAGCCCTTTGACCGTGGCCCGTGCAAGATTGGAAACAGCCACAGCTCTTCCCTGGGTTTCTCTTCCATCCTCACCCTCACGTCCACGTGGCAGCTGAAAGCATCCCGGGAGGGTTCCCACCAGGAAGAGGGAAGCCCAGGGAAGGGGGATCTCGGGGTTATCCTTGGAGCCACTCAGGGGTTTCTGGAAGCCCAGACCCGCTCTTTGAAACGGAGTTGGAGTAACCCCAGCCCGGAGAGCGAGGCACCGTGGAGCAGCCAGAAAAATCCCCCAGCACCAAACTTTTTCTGTCTCACTTTTACCCCGTGCCGCCCCAGACCTAATCCCATCCTGGGCTGCATCAAAAGATGCGTTGCCAGCAGCTCCAGAGAGGGGATTCTGCCACTTTACTCTGCTCTGGTGAGACCTCACCTGGAGTATTGTGTGCAGGTCTGGAGCCCTCAATATAAGAAGGACATGGACCTGATGGAGAGGGTCCAGAGGAGGGCCACAAGGATGATCAGGGGGATGGAGCACCTCTGCTACGAGGACAGGCTGAGGGAGCTGGGGTTGTTCAGCCTGGAGAAGAGGAGGCTCCGGGGAGACCTAATAGCAGCCTTCCAGTACCTGAAGGG
>NW_015091189.1:34815-39001 GCF_001431845.1 Calidris pugnax | reverse complement strand
CCCACCGGGAAAAGGGCTGGGGTCCCCCCGGGGTGCTGGGGCTGGGGGTGTGCAAGAGGAAGGGTGGGGAGACCCAGCATTGTGGGGGGTACACGCTGTTTGGGGGTACACTGCTGGTCCAACCAGGGGGGCCAGGGCTGTGGGGTGGCCCAGGTGCCTTCCCTTGGAGATGGGGCTCAGTTTTTACACCCTTTCAAGTGATTCACCCCCCCTCCTACCTCCAGCACCGGGAGGGGGTAAGGGAGGGTGCGATGCTCTGACAGCACCCCTCTTCCCTATTTGCACCCCAAAACTCCCAAATTTAGAGCTGCAGAGCCCGACTGCTGTGCTCAGATGGGGGATAAAGCCCCACAAAGCCACGAGCAGCCCCTTCCCCTGGTCCGTGGGGAGGGGCCAGCACATCCTGGGTCCCCCCCCAGCTCCTCCCCGAGGCAGAAACCTGCTGGAAAACAAGACCCCAGCGGGTCCCTGCTGCCCCACGGGGGTGGGTGCAGGCAGAGGAGGGATGTCCCCCACCCCACATCGCTCCCCTGAAACCCTGGGGAGGGGTGACCCAGGGCTGGACCCCCCCCCGACGCCCCCCAAGTCCCATGCAAACCCTGCTTCTCATGCACCCCCCAACGGGGATTTCCAGCCTCCTCCCATCACCCCGAGCAGGATTTCCCCAAAAGTGGCAAGTGGTGTCCCCCACGTCCCCGAGGAGGCACCAGGCACGGGGAGCGAGGCAGCCAGTCTCCAGGCAGCGGGAGGGGGGGGATGCTGTATCCCCCCCCCTTTTTCCCCATCCCCAGCACAACACCCTGACGTCAATGGGGCTGGAGACAGCACCCAGCCCTGCCTGGAGACCGGGGAGAGGCGATGGAAAATCCACCAGCGGGAGCAGGAGGTGCAAGTTAATTAACCTCGCTCAGGCAGGGCCACGCGCCGCCAACGCCGATGGCACCCAGAGGGAGCCCCCACCAGCTGGGATGGCTCATCCCGCTCGGCACGCGTGTCTGTGCCAGGTTCCTTCATGCCACGGACCAGAGGGGGCTGTTCTGTGCCTCCAAATATTCCCAGCAGGACCACAGTGGATGCTTTCCCATGGCACGTATCCACAACCAGAGAGACTTTTCCCCAACTCCTACCAAGGGGCTCATTATTCTGGAGCCACCTGGAGCACCCTCGGGCTGGGGAATACCTCGCCACGGTGATATTTCCCCCTCCTCAGGACTCTTTCCAGGCCCTGCTGGGCTCATGTGCCATCTCTGGCTCTGCACATCATTTATTTCATGTGCTGAACTGGTCCCCGGGGTGCTCTGGGGGAGTACAGGGGCCAAAATGGCTCATCCCAGCATCCTGGAGACGCCTGGATGAAGGAATAAGTGTGCTGGGCTCGCCTGTGCTATTAGACACTAGAGAATCCACACTTGGGCAATGAATATCCCGGTGTTGGGGCAGCCCTTTGACCGTGGCCCGTGCAAGATTGGAAACAGCCACAGCTCTTCCCTGGGTTTCTCTTCCATCCTCACCCTCATGCCCACGCGGCAGCTGAAAGCATCCCGGGAGGGTTCCCACCAGGAAGGGGGAAGCCCAGGGAAGGGGGATCCCGGGGTTATCCTTGGAGCCACTCAGGGGTTTCTGGAAGCCCAGACCCGCTCTTTGAAACGGAGTTGGAGTAACCCCAGCCCGGAGAGCGAGGCACCGTGGAGCAGCCAGAAAAATCCCCCAGCACCAAACTTTTTCTGTCTCACTTTTACCCCGTGCCGCCCCAGACCTAATCCCATCCTGGGCTGCATCAAAAGATGCGTTGCCAGCAGCTCCAGAGAGGGGATTCTGCCACTTTACTCTGCTCTGGTGAGACCTCACCTGGAGTATTGTGTGCAGGTCTGGAGCCCTCAATATAAGAAGGACATGGACCTGATGGAGAGGGTCCAGAGGAGGGCCACAAGGATGATCAGGGGGATGGAGCACCTCTGCTACGAGGACAGGCTGAGGGAGCTGGGGTTGTTCAGCCTGGAGAAGAGGAGGCTCCGGGGAGACCTAATAGCAGCCTTCCAGTACCTGAAGGGAGCCTACAGGAAGGCTGGGGAGAGCCTGTTTAGAAAGGCCTGCAGTGACAGGACGAGGGGCAATGGCTTCAAGCTGGAGGGGAACAGATTTAGACTGGAGATGAGGAGAGGGTTCTTCACTGTGAGGGTGGTGGAGCACTGGAACAGGTTGCCCAGGGAGGTGGTTGAGGCCCCATCCCTGGAGATATTCAAGGAGAGGCTCAACGAGGCCCTGGGCAACCTGGTCTAGTTGGGGGTGTCCCTGCTGACTGCGGGGGGGTCGGACTAGATGGCCTTTGGAGGTCCCTTCCGGCCTGGGCAATTCTATGATTCTATGATTCTATGACCTCCAGCAAAACCACGGGTAGCAGCACCCCTCTTCCCTATTTGCACCCCAAAACTCCCAAATTTAGAGCTGCAGAGCCTGACTGCTGTGCTCAGATGGGGGATAAAGCCCCACAAAGCCACGAGCAGCCCCTTCCCCTGGTCCGTGGGGAGGGGCCAGCACATCCTGGGTCCCCCCCCAGCTCCTCCCCGAGGCAGAAACCTGCTGGAAAACAAGACCCCAGCGGGTCCCTGCTGCCCCACGGGGGTGGGTGCAGGCAGAGGAGGGATGTCCCCCACCCCACATCGCTCCCCTGAAACCCTGGGGAGGGGTGACCCAGGGCTGGACCCCCCCCCGACGCCCCCCAAGTCCCATGCAAACCCTGCTTCTCATGCACCCCCCAACGGGGATTTCCAGCCTCCTCCCATCACCCCGAGCAGGATTTCCCCAAAAGTGGCAAGTGGTGTCCCCCACGTCCCCGAGGAGGCACCAGGCACGGGGAGCGAGGCAGCCAGTCTCCAGGCAGCGGGAGGGGGGGGATGCTGTATCCCCCCCCCTTTTTCCCCATCCCCAGCACAACACCCTGACGTCAATGGGGCTGGAGACAGCACCCAGCCCTGCCTGGAGACCGGGGAGAGGCGATGGAAAATCCACCAGCGGGAGCAGGAGGTGCAAGTTAATTAACCTCGCTCAGGCAGGGCCACGCGCCGCCAACGCCGATGGCACCCAGAGGGAGCCCCCACCAGCTGGGATGGCTCATCCCGCTCGGCACGCGTGTCTGTGCCAGGTTCCTTCATGCCACGGACCAGAGGGGGCTGTTCTGTGCCTCCAAATATTCCCAGCAGGACCACAGTGGATGCTTTCCCATGGCATGTATCCACAACCGGAGAGACTTCTCCCCGACTCCTACCAAGGGGCTCGTTATTCCGGAGCCACCTGGAGCACCCTCGGGCTGGGGAATACCTCGCCACGGTGATATTTCCCTCCCCTCAGGACTCTTTCCAGGCCCTGCTAGGCTCATGTGCCATCTCTGGCTCTGCACATCATTTATTTCAAGCGCAGAAGTGGTCCCCGGGGTGCTCTCGGGGAGTACAGGGGCCAAAATGGCTCATCCCAGCATCCTGGAGATGCCTGGACGCAGGGATAAGTGTGCTGGGCTCGCCCGTGCTATTAGACACTAGAGAATCCACGCTTGGGCAATGAATATCCCGGTGTTGGGGCAGCCCTTTGACCGTGGCCCGTGCAAGATTGGAAACAGCCACAGCTCTTCCCTGGGTTTCTCTTCCATCCTCACCCTCATGCCCACGCGGCAGCTGAAAGCATCCCGGGAGGGTTCCCACCAGGAAGGGGGAAGCCCAGGGAAGGGGGATCCCGGGGTTATCCTTGGAGCCACTCAGGGGTTTCTGGAAGCCCAGACCCGCTCTTTGAAACGGAGTTGGAGTAACCCCAGCCCGGAGAGCGAGGCACCGTGGAGCAGCCAGAAAAATCCCCCAGCACCAAACTTTTTCTGTCTCACTTTTACCCCGTGCCGCCCCAGACCTAATCCCATCCTGGGCTGCATCAAAAGATGCGTTGCCAGCAGCTCCAGAGAGGGGATTCTGCCACTTTACTCTGCTCTGGTGAGACCTCACCTGGAGTATTGTGTGCAGGTCTGGAGCCCTCAATATAAGAAGGACATGGACCTGATGGAGAGGGTCCAGAGGAGGGCCACAAGGATGATCAGGGGGATGGAGCACCTCTGCTACGAGGACAGGCTGAGGGAGCTGGGGTTGTTCAGCCTGGAGAAGAGGAGGCTCCGGGGAGACCTAATAGCAGCCTTCCAGTACCTGAA
>NW_015091189.1:32356-34762 GCF_001431845.1 Calidris pugnax | reverse complement strand
GGACTAGATGGCCTTTGGAGGTCCCTTCCGGCCTGGGCAATTCTATGATTCTATGATTCTATGACCTCCAGCAAAACCACGGGTAGCAGCACCCCTCTTCCCTATTTGCACCCCAAAACTCCCAAATTTAGAGCTGCAGAGCCCGACTGCTGTGGTCAGATGAGGGATAAAGCCCCACTGCCCCCACAGGACCAGACAGGGCTAACGAGGGTGGCCACTCATCTCCCACCCTCCTGCTCCAACGATGCTCAGCCCCAAATCTGCTCCCACCCCATAGGAAGCAAACTGGTCCCAACTCCCACCCCGGGGTGGTGTCGGTCGGTGTTTTGGTCCCAGTCACTGCCTTGGTTTCTGCTGGAGCTTGTCCCGGGGTGCAGGAAAGATCTAAATGTCTCCCTGTCCCAAGGACCACCACCAAAGCCAAGGTGGCAGCCAGTGGTACCCATCCCAAAAGAAGGATGCTCCACCGTGGGATGCTCTTACTGGGATGTGCCAGAACCACACACATGAAGGATGGGAAGCCCCATGTACCTTCAGGCGGTTTAAAAAACAACAAGAAGGGAAAAACTTCTATTAATCTGGCAAAATCAGGGTTTAGCGTGAGGCTTAGCCAAAAAAAAAAAAAACGGGGATTCACCTGTTTTTTTTCCAGCTGATGCCAGGGCCCTGCAAAAGTCTCCCCGGGGTGCTCGGGGGTGAGATGTCCTCCCATCCTGCCCGTCCTCGGCCACCGTCCCCTTGGCCCAGCTCTGCTGCTGCCAGATGGGCAGGGAAGGAGCCCGGAGCGGGGCCTCTGTCTCTGCGTCACGGCCTTGGGACGCGGCGGTGGCGGCAGGGACTCAGGGCCAAGCTGGGCTCCTGCTTCTGCTGGAGGCCACCCAGGACACCACCACCGCCGGGAGCTGGGCCAGGCCTACCCCCCAACATGTGCCAGCACCGGGAATCCGGCCCCGGATTCACCCCGGTGTCACCCCCCCCTTCCTGGGAATCACCCCGTTTCTCCGCTGCAAGGCAACGGGTGAGATCAGTGGGGACGCCCGTGGATGAGACTCGTGGCGGGTGCCCCATTTTTGGGGTGTTTTAGGGAAGGCTCCCCACGGTGGGTGCAGCACGATCTATAGGGGTTGGAGAGATGTTTCCCTGTGAGCACCCGGGATTTGTGGGGTGCCAGCCCCATGGCCACCTCCAAACCCTCCAGCTCAACTGCCCCAGTGACACCAGGATGCTGCTCTGCCCACGCACCATCACGGGATGCCAGGAAGGAGCATCCCCCCCAGGTTCCTCCATGCTCTTTGGCTCCTCTTGGTCCCATCCATGGGATGTGCCAAGGCAGGCGCGTGAGGCTTAGCCCTTTTGGAGGTCCCTTCCAGCCTGGACCATTCTATGATTCTATAATTCTATAATTCTATGATTCTATGATTCTATGAACTCATCACCCTAACAAGGCCATCACTCCACGTGGGACAAACTTCTGTAGTCCTGCACTTCCATGCATCAGCTCTTCTGGGAAGGGTTGGAACCTCTGTGCCTCCCACAAAGTCTCCTGCAGACCCCAAAACTGCTGCTCCTGCTGCTTCCTCCCCCACCTCCACATCCCTTCTCTGAGGTTGCTCCAGGGCCCCAAGTTGCCCACCAGCTCCGTGATGAGCCCAGAGCCCGTGGTGTGGAGAGATGGGATGGGATGGGGCTTGGATCAAGGAGAGACGACAGCAGGATCAGTGCGGGATCACAAGTCGGTGGCCGGGATGGAGAGCAGGGAGCTGCACCCCAACCCCAGGGTCCCCCCCAACAAGTGACACAGTAGAGGGGACCCCAGGAGAGCATCCAGCCGGGCACAGGACCCGCTGTGCCACCACCTTTGGGTTCTTGGTGACAGCAAAGAGGTTAGAAAGCCCCAACCAAAAGGCCTGAGATGGGGGAGGAGGGGGGGGCAGGGCCCCAAACCCCCCACCCCACAGTCCCAGCTCCCCATCAGCCGCCTCCACACACACCACCACGGCCCCATCAGCATCTCCCCGGGGTCACGGCACCATCATGGCCACGCTGCTCCCCACTCTGCCACCAACTGCGGGGTCCCGCTGGCCTCCTGGGCATCCCGGCACCTTCCCTGCCCACATTCCTACTGAACCCCAAATCCATCCCCAGCCCAGGGCATCCTCTTCCCGTGGGGATGTGTATTTTTTCCCAGCTGGGAAACACAAATCAACCCCCCCTGCCTTCTCCCCTTCCCACAGGGGGGTGTCCAAAGGGTGGAGGGTCTGGGGAAGAACAGGGGGGGTGAGGGGCTGGAGCCCTTCTACAAGCAACTGGGAAAAATATCGCAGTCGCTTGCCATTGTTCTTGTGGGGGACTTTAAGCTCCCTGATATCTGCTGGGAATTCAACACAGCAGACAGGCCACAATCAA
>NW_015091189.1:26674-29081 GCF_001431845.1 Calidris pugnax | reverse complement strand
CTCGGGGTGGGGGGGTGAGGGGGGGAACCCCACTCCTCTCCAGCGTGCTCAGGGGTTTGGGGGTTCAGCCCAGCCCCGGGGAGCGACAGAGGAAAGGGGGGGCAGGTGACACGCACTGACCCCCCCCTCCACCCCCCAGTGATGAAGCCCCTCCCTTGGAGAAGAGCCTTCCCCTCTGCCGAGCTCGAGATGGGTCTTTCTATATGTCCATAAAATACTTTATATTCATATTATATGTAAAAATATATATAATTATCTATATAATTTGTATATATTTTTATATACAATTATATAGAGAATTTTAATATAATTTAATATATAAAATTTAATATAATTTTATATAGAAATTATACCTATTATATATATTTATACATTTTTTATATACATATATTAAGAAAAAAGATAGCTGTAGGCAGTAAAAAAATGGCCAAGCCTGGCCAACGAGGCCAGCGATTATTCGGGAGAGATGCTGCAAGAAATCTGTCCCATCCCCCCAAAAAATCCTCCCCGGCTCTGGATATTTGACTCTATTCCCAGTCGAGGTACCCCTCCCAGTCCAGTTCTCCATTCCCAGTCCAGTCCAGTTCTCTATTCCCAGTCGAGGTACCCCTCCCAGTCCAGTTCTCCATGGAGAACACCTGCCAAAAATGGCTTTTTCCATCAAATGAAAGCGGCCGTGCTTACAGCGGTCACCTCCCTCCGAGAATATGGCTTAAAAAAAAAAGGTTGAAATTTCCTGATTTTTTTGGCCTTTTTATTTTTTAATGGGATGCTTTTATTTCCAGCCTTGTCCCCGCGCCGGGATCTGGACACGCGTCCCTTTCCCTCCCTCCCACTAACGAACCTTCTGCTTCCCCACAAAACCTCTCTTTGCGGGTGGGAAGAAGCAGGTGAGAGGGATTTTAGAGATATTAGTGGAATTTTAACGTTCTGGTGGGTTTTGTGCTGCTTTCCCCGGCCCTGCAGGGTGTCCCCGACCCTGTCACTAAGGGGGGGTCAGAGGGGCTCCCCCAGGATGGGAAGCACCAGCAGGTCCCAGTGAGAGCGGGGGCACCGGGGGAGGGCAAGAGCCTCCCAGGGACTTGGGGCTGGGAGGGGTGATAAAGGTGGAAAATGCATCAAAAGGGCTCAAAAAGCCAATTTGGCAATAATAATAAATATTACTTTATATGATATACGATAGAATGTAATACAATGTAATATGATTTAATTTAAAAGGGGATGCCAGGCTATCACACCCAAACTGAAGGGAAGGGAAAGAATATTAGACAATATGATATATGATATAAGTAATATTTGATATGATACAATAGATGATATATGGTATGATTACATATGATGTAATATAATTTAAAAGGGGATGGCAGACTATCACACCCATACTGAAGGGAAAGAATATTATACAATATGGTATATTACATGATATAAGATGTATTTTATATGATATTATATTATAGATGATATAGGATATGATTATATATAATTTAATATAATGTAAAAGACTATCAAAAAGCCCACTCTGCAATAATAATAAATATTATGTTATATGATATACAATAGAATGTAATATAATGTAATATGATTTAATTTAAAAGGGGATGCCAGGCTATCACACCCAAACTGAAGGGAAGGGAAAGAATATTAGACAATATGATATATGATATAAGTAATATTTGATATGATACAATAGATGATATATGGTATGATTACATATGATGTAATATAATTTAAAAGGGGATGGCAGACTATCACACCCATACTGAAGGGAAAGAATATTATACAATATGGTATATTACATGATATAAGATGTATTTTATATGATATTATATTATAGATGATATAGGATATGATTATATATAATTTAATATAATGTAAAAGACTATCAAAAAGCCCACTCTGCAATAATAATAAATATTATGTTATATGATATACAATAGAATGTAATATAATGTAATATGATTTAATTTAAAAGGGGATGCCAGGCTATCACACCCAAACTGAAGGGAAGGGAAAGAATATTAGACAATATGGTATATTATATAAGTAATATTTGATATGATATGATAGATGATCTACGATATGATCATATATATTGTAATATAATTTAAAAGGGGATGGCAGACTATCACACCCATACTGAAGGGAAAGAATATTATACAATATGGTATAATATATGATATAAGATGTATTTTATATGATATTATATTATAGATGATATAGGATATGATTATATATAATTTAATATAATGTAAAAGACTATCAAAAAGCCCACTCTGCAATAATAATAAATATTATGTTATATGATATACAATAGAATGTAATATAATGTAATATGATTTAATTTAAAAGGGGATGCCAGGCTATCACACCCAAACTGAAGGGAAGGGAAAGAATATTAGACAATATG
>NW_015091189.1:0-8317 GCF_001431845.1 Calidris pugnax | reverse complement strand
TTCCTGATTTTTTTGGCCTTTTTATTTTTTAATGGGATGCTTTTATTTCCAGCCTTGTCCCCGCGCCGGGATCTGGACACGTGTCCCTTTCCCTCCCTCCCACTAACGAACCTTCTGCTTCCCCACAAAACCTCTCTTTGCGGGTGGGAAGAAGCAGGTGAGAGGGATTTTAGAGATATTAGTGGAATTTTAACGTTCTGGTGGGTTTTGTGCTGCTTTCCCCGGCCCTGCAGGGTGTCCCCGACCCTGTCACTAAGGGGGGGTCAGAGGGGCTCCCCCAGGATGGGAAGCACCAGCAGGTCCCAGTGAGAGCGGGGGCACCGGGGGAGGGCAAGAGCCTCCCAGGGACTTGGGGCTGGGAGGGGTGATAAAGGTGGAAAATGCATCAAAAGGGCTCAAAAAGCCAATTTGGCAATAATAATAAATATTACTTTATATGATATACGATAGAATGTAATACAATGTAATATGATTTAATTTAAAAGGGGATGCCAGGCTATCACACCCAAACTGAAGGGAAGGGAAAGAATATTAGACAATATGATATATGATATAAGTAATATTTGATATGATACAATAGATGATATATGGTATGATTACATATGATGTAATATAATTTAAAAGGGGATGGCAGACTATCACACCCATACTGAAGGGAAAGAATATTATACAATATGGTATATTACATGATATAAGATGTATTTTATATGATATTATATTATAGATGATATAGGATATGATTATATATAATTTAATATAATGTAAAAGACTATCAAAAAGCCCACTCTGCAATAATAATAAATATTATGTTATATGATATACAATAGAATGTAATATAATGTAATATGATTTAATTTAAAAGGGGATGCCAGGCTATCACACCCAAACTGAAGGGAAGGGAAAGAATATTAGACAATATGATATATGATATAAGTAATATTTGATATGATACAATAGATGATCTACGATATGATCATATATATTGTAATATAATTTAAAAGGGGATGGCAGACTATCACACCCAAACTGAAGGGAAAGAATATTATACAATATGGTATAATATATGATATAAGATGTATTTTATATGATATTATATTATGGATTATATAGGATATGATTATATATAATGTAATATAATGTAAAAGGAGATGCCAGACTATCCCACCCAAACTGAAGAGTCAGGTTGAACAGGAAGGGGAAGGAGAAGGGGGAAGGGGAATGGGATAGAAATTGAAATGGGATAGAAATTGGAATGGGATAGAAATTGGAATGGGATAGAAATTGGAATGGAATGGAATGAAAAAAAAAAGAAAAGAAAAAAAGAGAAAAGAAAAAAAGAGAAAAGAAAAAAAGAGAAAAGAAAAAAAGAGAAAAGAAAAAAAGAGAAAAGAAAAAAAGAGAAAAGAAAAAAAGAGAAAAGAAAAAAAGAGAAGGAAAGAGGAAAGAGGAAAGAGGAAAGAGGAAAGAGGAAAGAGGAAAGAGGAAAGAGGAAAGAGGAAAGAGGAAAGAGGAAAGAGGAAAGAGGAAAGAGGAAAGAGGAAAGAGGAAAGAGGAAAGAGGAAAGAGGAAAGAGGAAAGAGGAAAGAGGAAAGAGGAAAGAGGAAAGAAAAGAAATTAGAAAAGGAAAGAGAAAAGGAAAGAAATTAGAAAAGGAAAGAAATTAGAATAGAATGGAATGGAATAGAAATTGGAATGGAATAGAAATTGGAATGGAATAGAAATTGGAATGGCATGTGGTGGGCACTTGGGGAAGGCAGAGACACCAGGTACTGGACTCTGGCCCCTGCTGGGAACACGATGAAATCCCTGTCATTAACTGGAGTGTAGGGGAAAAAAAATTAACAACAACCACCCCAGCTGGCTGGGAATGTTCTCTCCCGATGGCTCCTGCAGTTCTTCAAATCCTTCATGACCGCAGTGAGATAAGAGGCCAAGGCACTCTCTGTACCCAGCGCCTTTGCAACAACAGATTAATTCTTTTTTTTCCCCCCCCTAAAATATCCAAGCCACCAGCCCGGCCGTTTCTGGGCCCACAATTCCCAGATCCCATCACAGGTGGGAAGGTCGGGATGGTACCGGAGCAGAGAGGGCACCGAGAGCCCCGGCTCCAAATCGGGGTGCTGGGGAGCAGGGGAGCCCCCCTGGGCATCCTTCACCCCCGCTGCTGCTCCCCCTCCCTGCTGCCCCCACAGCTTCCAGGGCAAAAAAAGATTCACACAATCCCAGGATCTGCCCATAAAATAAATCGAAGGGAAAGGGAAGGAAAGTCAAGTAAAAAAGAAAAGAGAAAGTAAAGTAAAAAAAAAGAGAAAAAAAAAAGAGAAAGTAAAAAAATAAAGTGAAAGAGAAAGAAAGAGAGAGAAAGAGAAAGAAAGAGAAAGTAACAAAAAAGAGAAAGTAAAAATAGAAAGCAAAAAGAAAAAGTAAAAAAAAAAAAGAAAAAAGAAAGAAAAGAGAACAAATAAAGAAAAGCAAAAAAGAAAAGAGAAAAAGTAAAAAAAAGTAAAAGAGAAAAAAAGTAAAAGAAAGAAAGTAAAAGAGAAAGCAAAGAGAAAAGAGAAAGCAAAGAGAAAAGAGAAAGCAAAGAGAAAAGAGAAAGCAAAGAGAAAAGAGAAAGCAAAGAGAAAAGAGAAAGCAAAGAGAAAAGAGAAAGCAAAGAGAAAAGAGAAAGCAAAGAGAAAAGAGAAAGCAAAGAGAAAAGAGAAAGCAAAGAGAAAAGAGAAAGCAAAGAGAAAAGAGAAAGCAAAGAGAAAAGAGAAAGCAAAGAGAAAAGAGAAAGCAAAGAGAAAAGAGAAAGCAAAGAGAAAAGAGAAAGCAAAGAGAAAAGAGAAAGCAAAGAGAAAAGAGAAAGCAAAGAGAAAAGAGAAAGCAAAGAGAAAAGAGAAAGCAAAGAGAAAAGAGAAAGGATGGGGCAGCCACAGCTTCTCGGGGCAACCTGGGCCAGGCTCTCACCACCCTCACAGCAAACAAGTTCTTCCCCACAGCTCAGCTCCATCTCCCCAACGGGCTCCGCTGGTACTGGCATTTTTATTTCTTTATTATTATTATGCCAAACAGCATCTCCACCTCCATGATGGATGGGTCCATTCTCCGGACTTGGCCTCTCGGGAGGCCCTGTCATCCTTCCCTGAGAAAGAGCATCTCTGCCACTGCCACCTCTGGTGCCATCTCCGCCACCACCACCACCATCTCTGGTGCCACCTCTGCATCACTGCCACCATCTCTCATGCCATATCTCTGCCACCATCTCTCGTGCCATATCTCTGCCACCATCTCTCTGCTACCACCGCCACCATCTCTGGTGCTATCTCTGCCACCACCACCACCATCTCTGGTGCCATCTCTGCATCACTGCCACCATCTCTGCCACCATCTCTCATGCCATATCTCTGCTACCATCTCTCGTGCCACATCTCTGCCACCACTGCCACCATCTCTGGTGTCATCTCTGCTGCCACCACCACCACCATCTCTGCTACCACCGCCAACTCTGGTGTCATCTCTACCACCCCCACCACCATCTCTGCCACCCCCACCACCATTTTTGGTGCCATCTCTGCCACTGCCATCTCTGGTGCCATCTCTGCCACCACCACCACCATCTCTGCTACCACTGCCACCATTTTTGGTGCTATCTCTGCCACCACCATCTCTGGTGCCATCTCTGCCACCGCCACCACCATCTCTGCTACCACTGCCACCATCTCTCATGCCATCTCTGCCACCGCCGCCACCACCATTTTTGGTGCCATCTCTGCCACCAGCGCCACCATCTCTGGTGCCATCTCTGCCACCCCCACCACCATTTTTGGTGCCATCTCTGTCACTGCCATCTCTGGTGCCATCTCTGGTGCCATCTCTGCCACTATGGCTGCCACCTCTGCCGCCACCACCACCACCACCATTTTTGGTGCCACCTCTGCCACCACCACCACCGTTTTTGGTGCCGTATCTCTACCACCATCTCTGGTGCCATCTCTGCACCACTGCCACCATCTCTGCCACCACTGCCACCATTTTTGGTGCTATCTCTGCCACCACCATCTCTGCTACCACCACCACCATCTCTCATGCCATCTCTGCCACTGCCACCACCATTTTTGGTGCCGTCTCTGCCACTGCCATCTCTGTTGCCATCTCTGCCACCACCACTACCATCTCTCATGCCATCTCCGCCACCCCCACCACCATTTTTGGTGCCATCTCTGTCACTGCCATCTCTGGTGCCATCTCTGCCACTACGGCTGCCACCTCTGCCCCCACCACCACCACCACCATTTTTGGTGCCACCTCTGCCACCACCACCACCGTTTTTGGTGCCGTATCTCTACCACCATCTCTGGTGCCATCTCTGCACCACTGCCACCATCTCTGCCACCACTGCCACCATTTTTGGTGCTATCTCTGCCACCACCATCTCTGCTACCACCACCACCATCTCTCATGCCATCTCTGCCACTGCCACCACCATTTTTGGTGCCGTCTCTGCCACTGCCATCTCTGTTGCCATCTCTGCCACCACCACTACCATCTCTCATGCCATCTCCGCCACCGCCACCACCATTTTTGGTGCCATCTCTGCCACTGCCATCTCTGGTGCCATCTCTGCCACTACAGCTGCCACCACCACCATTTTTGGTGCCACCTCTGCCACCACCACCATTTTTGGTGCCGTATCTCTACGATCATCTCTGGTGCCATCTCTGCCACCACCTCTGCTCACTGTCATAATCTCTGCCACCATCTCTTGTGCCATCTCTGCCACCAGCACCACCATCTCTGCTACCACCGGCCACCATCTCTGGTGCCATCTCTGCCACCACTGCCATCATTTCTGGTGCCATCTCTACCATCACCACCACTTCTGCCACCGTCTACCTGGAATTCCCTCATTTTCTTCCGAAGGGATGCTCCTGATGCCTCGGGGCTGCCAACGAACCCGTCGTTGGTGCTATACATTCCCAGCGCTGCTTCCCACATCGTCCGTGACCCGACGGTGCCCTCCCCAGGAGCTGAAACGGGTAAATAAGCCCAGACGGGCAGCTCGGACACGGGTTAATAATTCATCTGGCCCTAACGATGCAGAATCCTTAATGGGGAATGCGCGCATCAATTTTAACACCATTAAACTACAACCAATTTAAAAAAAATAAATGCTCTTTCAAGCAATCTGGTGAACAGAGAGGGGAAATCGCCCGTGAGAGGAATCGTGGTGGATCTGAGCCCTCTCCAAAGATCTCGTTGGGTCTGGGGCTCGAGAGATTTATTGACAATGAGGCACGGGGTCGGGGCAGGGGGAAGAAATGCCTGGAAAAATTAATTTTGAAGGGTGAGAGGCTTCTGCCTTACCCACCTCTGTCCCCCCACTGGGTAAAGGGGATGCCCAAAGGCCGTCAGGGCTCCAGGTCCCACCTCCAGCTGCTCCCCAAGGTGCTGGGGAAGGACCTCAAGGTGCTGGGGGAGGACCTCAAGGTGCTGGGGGAGGACCTCAAGGCTCCTGCCATGGGAAGGAAGGTCCATCTGTCACAGCCCTCACGTGCCCAGAGCAGTGGCCGAGGTTTGCTGAGCTCAGCTTCCAGCTCCTGCTTTCCCTCACGGGGCTGCGGGGGAAAAAAATAGGGGGGAAAAAAGGTGAAGAAAAAAAAAGAAAAAAAATAGCTCAGCTCCATCTCCCCAACGGGCTCCGCTGGTACTGGCATTTTTATTTCTTTATTATTATTATGCCAAACAGCATCTCCACCTCCATGATGGATGGGTCCATTCTCCGGACTTGGCCTCTCGGGAGGCCCTGTCATCCTTCCCTGAGAAAGAGCATCTCTGCCACTGCCACCTCTGGTGCCATCTCCGCCACCACCACCACCATCTCTGGTGCCACCTCTGCATCACTGCCACCATCTCTCATGCCATATCTCTGCCACCATCTCTCGTGCCATATCTCTGCCACCATCTCTCTGCTACCACCGCCACCATCTCTGGTGCTATCTCTGCCACCACCACCACCATCTCTGGTGCCATCTCTGCATCACTGCCACCATCTCTGCCACCATCTCTCATGCCATATCTCTGCTACCATCTCTCGTGCCACATCTCTGCCACCACTGCCACCATCTCTGGTGTCATCTCTGCTGCCACCACCACCACCATCTCTGCTACCACCGCCAACTCTGGTGTCATCTCTACCACCCCCACCACCATCTCTGCCACCCCCACCACCATTTTTGGTGCCATCTCTGCCACTGCCATCTCTGGTGCCATCTCTGCCACCGCCACCACCATCTCTGCTACCACTGCCACCATCTCTCATGCCATCTCTGCCACCGCCACCACCATTTTTGGTGCCATCTCTGCCACCAGCGCCACCATCTCTGGTGCCATCTCTGCCACCCCCACCACCATTTTTGGTGCCATCTCTGTCACTGCCATCTCTGGTGCCATCTCTGCCACTACGGCTGCCACCTCTGCCACCACCACCACCACCACCATTTTTGGTGCCACCTCTGCCACCACCACCACCGTTTTTGGTGCCGTATCTCTACCACCATCTCTGGTGCCATCTCTGCACCACTGCCACCATCTCTGCCACCACTGCCACCATTTTTGGTGCTATCTCTGCCACCACCATCTCTGCTACCACCACCACCATCTCTCATGCCATCTCTGCCACTGCCACCACCATTTTTGGTGCCGTCTCTGCCACTGCCATCTCTGTTGCCATCTCTGCCACCACCACTACCATCTCTCATGCCATCTCCGCCACCGCCACCACCATTTTTGGTGCCATCTCTGCCACTGCCATCTCTGGTGCCATCTCTGCCACTACAGCTGCCACCACCACCATTTTTGGTGCCACCTCTGCCACCACCACCATTTTTGGTGCCGTATCTCTACGATCATCTCTGGTGCCATCTCTGCCACCACCTCTGCTCACTGTCATAATCTCTGCCACCATCTCTTGTGCCATCTCTGCCACCAGCACCACCATCTCTGCTACCACCGGCCACCATCTCTGGTGCCATCTCTGCCACCACTGCCATCATTTCTGGTGCCATCTCTACCATCACCACCACTTCTGTCACTGTCTACCTGGAATTCCCTCATTTTCTTCCGAAGGGATGCTCCTGATGCCTCGGGGCTGCCAACGAACCCGTCGTTGGTGCTATACATTCCCAGCGCTGCTTCCCACATCGTCCGTGACCCGACGGTCCCCTCCCCAGGAGCTGAAACGGGTAAATAAGCCCAGACGGGCAGCTCGGATGCGGGTTAATAATTCATCTGGCCCTAACGATGCAGAATCCTTAATGGGGAATGCGCGCATCAATTTTAACACCATTAAACTACAACCAATTTAAAAAAAATAAATGCTCTTTCAAGCAATCTGGTGAACAGAGAGGGGAAATCGCCCGTGAGAGGAATCGTGGTGGATCTGAGCCCTCTCCAAAGATCTCGTTGGGTCTGGGGCTCGAGAGATTTATTGACAATGAGGCACGGGGTCGGGGCAGGGGGAAGAAATGCCTGGAAAAATTAATTTTGAAGGGTGAGAGGCTTCTGCCTTACCCACCTCTGTCCCCCCACTGGGTAAAGGGGATGCCCAAAGGCCGTCAGGGCTCCAGGTCCCACCTCCAGCTGCTCCCCAAGGTGCTGGGGAAGGACCTCAAGGTGCTGGGGGAGGACCTCAAGGTGCTGGGGGAGGACCTCAAGGCTCCTGCCATGGGAAGGAAGGTCCATCTGTCACAGCCCTCACGTGCCCAGAGCAGTGGCCGAGGTTTGCTGAGCTCAGCTTCCAGCTCCTGCTTTCCCTGGTGGGGCTGCGGGGGAAAAAAATAGGGGGGGAAAAAGGTGAAAAAAAAGGAAAAAAAAAACAGGAAACCAGCTGCCCTCCAGCAGCTTTTGAGGTTTCTGTAGGATTCGACCTGCAGCTCTCGATGTTTTCTGTTCCTTTGCCAGCGACAGGATTTCCCCATGATTTTTTTCACCCCTGGGATACCTCCCCCATCACCTCTGCATCCCATCATCTCCCCCCCTGCGCTTCCCAAGCCAGAGCCTCTCCCTGTGCTCCTGCTTCCCTTCCTCCATCCATGGCACATCCACGAGCCAGCCCCCTTGGCTTATTTTTCCCTCTAAGCCCCTTCTCTAAGGAGGCTCCAGCCGTTTCCCGAAGCCCAGCCTGAAATATCCCACACCCCTCTTCCTTTGGGGGCGACCCTGGGGAGAAGAGGCCCCATCCAGCACCTCCAGGTGCACCCTCTCCCCCGGAGGGCTCTCCAAGAGCAAGGGCACCCCAAAAGCACGGTCACAACCCTGTTCTAGCAATTCCCAG
>NW_015091188.1:99116-99814 GCF_001431845.1 Calidris pugnax | reverse complement strand
TGCCCCAACTGCTCCCCATGCACCCCTTGTGTCCCATCTGCACCCCAACTGCATCCTGATGGCACCTGCTGTGTCCCAACTGCACCCCAAGGGCACCCCTTGTGTGCAACTGCACCCCAACAGCACCCCAACTGCACTTCATGCACCCATTGTGTCCCCCAACGGCACCTCAACTGCACCCCAAGCACCCCTTGTGTTCCAACAGCACCCCAACTGCACCCCAGTGGCACCCCAACTCCATCCCTACTGCACCCCAAGCACCCCTTGCATCCCAGCTGCACCCCCAACGGCGCCCATTGCACCCCAACTGGGCCTCAACTGCACCTCATGCACCCGTTGTGTCCCAACGGCACCCCAACGGCACCTCAACGGCACCCCAACAGCACCCCAACAGCACCTCAACGGCACCCCAACGGCACCCCAAGGGGGTAGCTGTGGTGGGCACCTCAGGAGGCTCCCTGGGGAGATGCTGCGTGGAAAGGGGGAGCAGGGGGGGTCCTGGTTGACGGGTGCCCCCCGCTCCCCGTCTCCCCCCAGGGCCAAGACCATCAAGAACACGGCGTCGGTGAACCTGGAGCTGACGGCGGAGCAGTGGAAGAAGAAGTACGAGAAGGAGAAGGAGAAGAACAAGGCGCTGAAGGAGACCATCGCGAAGCTGGAGGCTGAGCTCAGCCGCTGGCGCAGCGGTGAGGGGGGGG
>NW_015091188.1:95257-97545 GCF_001431845.1 Calidris pugnax | reverse complement strand
GGGGGGGGGACACCCGAAGGTGCCAGCCCGTGGGGTGCCCGCAGGCGACAACGCTGTCCCTGGAGACGGAGCTGCAGCGGGTGCGGGAGCTGGGGGGGCAGCAGCGCAAGCGGGCGGCCGAGGTGCTCAACGGGCTGATGAAGGACCTGAGCGAGTTCAGCCTCATCGTGGGCAACGGCGAGATCAAGCTGGTGAGAAAAGGGGGGGCACGGGGAGGGGGGCTGGGACGTGCCGGTGCCACGCTGTGTCCGCGTCCACGCCGTGCCATGCCCACACGTGTGTGCCGTGCCCGTTCCGTGTCACACCCGTGCGCGTGTCGTGCCCGTTCCATGCTGTGCCCTGTGCCACGCCGTGCTCGTGACGTGTCTGTGACGTGCTGTGCCCGCAGCATGCCATACCCACGTGTGGCATGCGCCCACACCATGCCCATGCCATATCATGCCATGACCATGCCACACCACGCCATGCCATGCCATATCATGCCATGACCATGTCACACCACACCATGCCATGCCATGCCATATCATGCCATGATCATGCCACACCACGCCATGCCATGCCATATCACGCCATGACCATGTCACACCATGCCATGTCATGCCATGACCATGCCACACCACACCACGCCATGCCATGCCATATCACGCCATGACCATGCCACACGACACCACGCCATGCCATGCCATGCCATATCACGCCATGACCATGCCACACCACGCCATGCCATGCCATATCATGCCATATCACACCATGACCATGCCACACCACACCACGCCATGCCATGCCATATCACGCCATGACCATGCCACACGACACCACGCCATGCCATGCCATGCCATATCACGCCATGACCATGTCACACCACGCCATGCCATGCCATATCATGCCATATCACACCATGACCATGCCACACCACGCCATGCCATGCCATGCCATATCACGCCATGACCATGCCACACGACACCACGCCATGCCATATCATGCCATATCACACCATGACCATGCCACACCACGCCATGCCATGCCATATCACACCATGACCATGCCACACCATGCCATGTCATGCCGTGCCACGTGTGCCGTGCCATCCCCACGTACATGCTGCTCCCATGCCGTGCCATCCCCACGTGTGGCACGCACCCACACCACACCATGCCACACCATGCCATATCACGCCATGCCCATGCCACACCATGCCATGTCATGCCGTGCCACGTGTGCCGTGCCATCCCCACGTGTGGCACGCACCCACACCACACCATGCCACACCATGCCATATCACGCCATGCCATATCACGCCATGACCATGCCACACCATGCCATGTCATGCCGTGCCACGTGTGCCGTGCCATCCCCACGTGTGGCACACGCCCACGCCATGCCACGCGGTGCCCACACCGGGCTGACCCGCCTGCCGTGCCCGTGCCCAGCCGGTGGAGGTGAGCGGGGCCATCGAGGAGGAGTTCACGGTCGCCCGGCTCTACATCAGCAAGATCAAGTCGGAGGTGAAGTCGGTGGTGAAGCGGTGCCGGCAGCTGGAGAACCTGCAGGTGGAATGTCACCGCAAGATGGAGGTCACCGGGCGCGAGCTCTCCTCCTGCCAGCTCCTCATCTCCCAGGTGCGCTGGGCACGGGGACGCAGCCTGAGGGATGGTGGTTTGGTGGCCCCAGGGTTGGGTGACCTTGGGCTTTGGTGGCCCTGAGATTTGATGGCCCTGGGGTTTGGTGGCCCCAGGGTTGGGTGACCTTCAGCTTTGGTGGCCCTGACATTTAGTGGCCTTGGGGTTTGGTGGCCTGAGGTTTGGTGATTCTGGGGTTTGGTGGCTCCTGGGTCTGGTGTCCCCAGGGTTTGGTGACTCTGGGGTTTGATGACCCCGTGGGTTGGTGATGGGTTGGCCCTGGGGGTGGTGGGGGCTGGGTCTGGTGTCCCCAGTGTTTGGTGACCCTGGGGTTTGATGACCCCACGGGTTGGTGATGGGGTGGTCCTGGGGGTGGTGGGGGCTGGGTTTGGTGTCCCCATGGTTTGGTGACTCCAGGGTTTGGTGGCCCCAGGGCTTGATGACCCTGGGTTTTGGTGACCCGGGGGTTTGGTGACCCCATGGTTGGGTGTTGGGGTGGCCTGGGGAGGGCAGGGGGTGGGTTTGGTGTCCCCATGGTTTGGTGACCCCATGGTTTGGCTGAGGCTGGTCCCACAGCACGAGGCGAAGATCCGGTCGCTGACGGAGTACATGCAGACGGTGGAGCTGAAGAAGAGGAACCTGGAGGAGTCCTACGATGCCCTCAGCGAG
>NW_015091188.1:93727-94308 GCF_001431845.1 Calidris pugnax | reverse complement strand
GGGGGTACCAGGGGGTCGCTGGGGGTGTTTGAGGGGTTCTGGGGGGTGCGGGACGGGGGTCCCGGTGCGGGTGCTGAGCGGAGGGTGCAGAAGGCGCTGGAGCTGCAGCTGGAGAGTCAGCGCGAGGCGCAGCACAAGCAGCTGGCGCGGCTGCGGGACGAGGTCAACGAGCGGCAGAAAACCATCGACGAGCTGCGGGAGTGAGTGACCCCGGCCCCGACCCTGACCCCAAACCTGTCCCCAAACCTGTCCCCATCCCTGTCCCCAACCCCGCTGCTGTCCCTGACCCCACATTTTGACCCTCATCCCATCCCCAGCTCCATCCCCATCCCCGGTCCTGACCGTGACCGTGACCGTGACCCTGATCCCAGTCCTGTCCTGGATCCCCATCCTTGTCCCTGACCCCAATCCCATCCTAGACCCCATCCCTGTCCCTGACCCTGTCCTTGACCCCAATCCCATCCTAGACCCCATCCCTGTCCCTGTCACCGTCCCTGTCCTTGACCCCAATCCCATCCTAGACCCCATCCCTGTCCCCGTCCCTGACCCTGTCCTTGACCCCAATCCCATCCTAGACCCCG
>NW_015091188.1:90580-92440 GCF_001431845.1 Calidris pugnax | reverse complement strand
GGGGGCAAAGGGGGGGGCAAGGGGTGCCCGGTACCGATGGGTACCGGTGGGTGCTGGTGGGCACCTGTTGGGTGCTCAGTGTGTGGGGGTGGGTGCTGTTGGGTGCCTGGTGGCCGGTGGATGCCCTTGGGTGCCTGGTGGCCGTTGGGTGCCGTTGGGTGCCCAGTGCCATTGAGTGCCCAGTGCGGTTGGGTTTGGGTGGGTGCCCGGTGGCTGGTGGGTGCCGTTGGGCGCCTGGTGGGTGCTGGTGGGTGCCTGGTGGCCATTGGGTGCTGTTGGGTGCCCAGTGCTGTTGGGTGTGGGTGGGCACCGTTGGGTGCCCGGTGGGTGGCTGGTGGCCATGGGGTGCTGTTGGGTGCCCAGTGCTGTTGGGTGCCCAGTGTGGGTGGACATTGTTGGGTGCCCGGTGCCAGTGGGTGTGGGTGGGTGCTGTTGGGTGGCCGGTGCTGGTGGGTGCGGGTGGGTGCCGTTGGGTGCCCGGTGGGTGCTGGTGAGTGCCTGGTGGCCATTGGGTGCTGTTGGGTGCCCAGTGTGGGTGCCTGGTGGGTGCAGGTGGGTGCCATGGGGTGCCCAGTGGGTGCCTGGTGGCCATTGAGTGCTGTTGGGTGCCCAGTGTGGGTGGGCACCGTTGGGTGCCCGGTGCCGGTGGGTGTGGGTGGGCACCGGTGGGTGCCATGGGGCGCCTGGTGCCATTGGGTGCCAGTGGTTGCCCAAGTGTCTGGTGGTTGCCCAGTGCTGTTGGGTGCCCAGTGTGGGTGGGTGCCGTTGGGCGCCTGTTGGGTGTGGGTGAGTGCCTGGTGGCCATTGGGTGCTGTTGGGTGCCCATTGTGGGTGGGCATCGTTGGGTGCCCAGTGCTGTTGGGTGCCATGGGGTGCCTGGTGCCATTGGGTGCCAGTGGTTGCCCAAGTGTCTGGTGGTTGCCCGGTGCTGTTGGGTGCCCAGTGTGGGTGGGCACCATTGGGTGCCCGCTGGGTGCTGGTGGGTGGCTGTTGGCCATTGAGTGCTGTTGGGTACCCAGTGTGGGTGAGCACCGTTGGGTGCCTGGTGCTGTTGGGTGTAGGTGGGTGCCATGGGGTGCCCGGTGGGTGGCTGGTGGCCATTGTGTGCTGTTGGGTGCCCAGTGTGGGTGGGCACCATTGGGTGCCCGCTGGGTGCTGGTGGGTGGCTGTTGGCCATTGAGTGCTGTTGGGTACCCAGTGTGGGTGAGCACCGTTGGGTGCCTGGTGCTGTTGGGTGTAGGTGGGTGCCATGGGGTGCCCGGTGGGTGGCTGGTGGCCATTGTGTGCTGTTGGGTGCCCAGTGTGGGTGGGCATCGTTGGGTGCCCAGTGCTGTTGGGTGTGGGTGGGCACCGTTGGGTGCCCGGTGGGTGCTGGTGGGTGCCCAGTGGGTGCTGGTGGGTGGCTGGTGGCCATTGGGTGCTGTTGGGTGCCCAGTGCCGGTGGGCACCATTGGGTGGCCGGTGGGTGCTGTTGGGTGCCCAGTGTGGATGGACACCGTTGGGTGCCCGATGCCGGTGGGTGCGGGTGGGTGCTGTTGGGTGCCCGGTGGGTGCTGGTGAGTGCCTGGTGGCCATTGGGTGCTGTTGGGTGCCCAGTGTGGGTGGACACTGTTGGGTGCCCGGTGCCGGTGGGTGCGGGTGGGTGCCGTGGGGTGCCCGGCGGGTGCGGGCGCTGACCCCCCGCGCAGCTGGTCCGTGACAATGCAGACCTGCGTTGTGAGCTTCCGAAGCTGGAGAAACGCCTGCGGGCTACGGCTGGGCGAGTGCAGGCCCTGGAGGGTGCGCTGAGGGAGGCCAAGGAGGGCGCCCGCCTCGACAAGCGCCGCTACCAGCAGGAGGTGGAACGGATCCGGGAGGCCG
>NW_015091188.1:85442-86552 GCF_001431845.1 Calidris pugnax | reverse complement strand
AGGGGTCACACACCCCCCCATATAGGCACACACCCCTCCCCCCCCCATTCAGAACACACAAGTCTCCTATAGGGATCATATATATCCTCTATAGGCACCACACGTCCCCTATAGTGATCACACATCCCCTATAGAGATCATATATGTCTCCTATAGGGAGCACACAACCCCTTATAGGCACCACACGTCCCCTGTAGGAATCCTACTTATCCCCTATAGGGAACAGACATCCCCTATAGGCACCACACGTCCCCTGTAGGAATCCTACTTATCCCCTATAGGGAACAGACATCCCCTATAGGCACCACACGTCCCCTGTAGGAATCCTACTTATCCCCTATAGGGAACAGACATCCCCTATAGGCACCACACGTCCCCTGTAGGAATCCTACTTATCCCCTATAGGGAACAGACATCCCCTATAGGCACCACACGTCCCCTATTGTGCGTCATGTGTCCCCTGGAGGGATCATATATATCCCCTAGAGGGAGTATACATTCTCTACAGGCACCACACGTCCCCCACAGGGATCACGTGTCCCCTATAGGGATCATATACATCTCCTGTAGGGAGCAGACATCCCCTATAGGCACCACGAGTCCCCTATAGGGACGATATACGTCCTCTATAGCGATCACACATCCCTTATAGGGATCATATCCCCTGTAGGGATCATAGATGTCCCCTATAGGGAGCACACATCCCCTATAGGCACCACACGTCCCCTATAGCGATCCCCAGGCCCCTATGGGCATCACTATGGGCGCCCTGTTTGTTCCCTGCCGGCTTCCGGTGGGCGACTTCCGGCTTCCGGTGAACGACCTCCGGCTTCCGGCGCCGCGGCAGAGCCGGGCGGAAGTGGGCGAGCGAACGGGCGGAAGCGGCAGCCATGGCGGCGACGGGGCCCGGTCCCGGCCCCGGTCCCGGTCCGGCGGCGCCTCGTACTAAGACTAAGAAGAAACAGAAGCGGTTCGTACCGCAGCGGGTGAAGGTGCCGCGGGCCGCCGATCCCCTCCTGGCCGTGCTGGCTTGGGGGGTCAACCACCAGGTGAGGCCGGGGCACCGGGAGAGGCCTTCACAGGCCTCATTCCCACCGTAAGCCTCTCCCC
>NW_015091188.1:83598-84693 GCF_001431845.1 Calidris pugnax | reverse complement strand
CCCCCCACCCCAAGTGACCTCCTGGTTGGGTTGACCCCACCCCAAGTGACCCCTTGGATGGTTACCCCACCACCCCAAGTGACCTCCTGGTTGGGTTGACCCCACCCCAAGTCACCTCCTGGTGTCCCCCCATTCCAGGTGACCCCTTTGGTTGGATTTTCCACCCACCCCGAGTGACCTCATGCTTTGGGGACCCCAATTTCACATTTTTCACCCCAAATCCCCCTGGTCCCCAAGGTGTCACTGACGCGGAGCCCCCCTCACTGGGATGGCAGCGACCGCCGCCTCCTCCTCTCCTACGACCGCACTTTGGTGGTGAAGGAGCTTTCCAGCGAGGACGTGGCCGACGTCCACGGGCTCCTCTCCCACTACCACCAGGTAGGACCAGGTTTTCCCTGGGTGGGTGGTCAGGGGGGTGGGGGCCGAGCCAGGGCTGCGTGTGCCAAGTCCAACACGGAAAATCAGCAAAAAGTGGGCATCCTGAGAAGCCAAGAGGTGAAATGTCTTCTTGCGTCACCTTCTTCGTGCAAAACCCACTGGGAGGAGCCCAAAAATCATGGAATCCCAGCATGATATGGGGCTGGAAGGGACTTCTGGAGATCATCTCCTCCAACCTCCCCTTCCAGAGCAGGTCCCACCCCGAGCAGGTCCCACAGGAACGTGTCCAGGCGGGGTTTGGGATGTCTCCAGAGAAGGAGACCCCACCACCTCTCTGAGCAGCCTCTTCCAGGGCTCTGCCACCCTCACAGTGAAGAATTTCCTCCTCGTGTTGAGATGGAACTTCTTCTGTCCCAGTTTGTGCCCATTTCCTCTTGTCCTGTCACTGGGCACCACTGCGAAAAGACCAGCCCCACCCTACTGACACCACCCTTGATGAGATCCCCCCTCAGTCTGCTCTTCTCCAGACTAAAAAGCCCCAAGTCCCTCAGCTTCTCCTCATCAGAGAGATGCTCCAGCCCCTCAGCATCTTCATAGCCCTTCATATCCTCTCCAGGAGTTCCCTGTCCTGGAACTGGGGAGCCCAGAACTGGTCCCAATGCTCCAGCTGGGCCCTCCCCAGGGCAGAGCAGAGGAGGAGGATGACCTCCCTCGAGG
>NW_015091188.1:74454-77497 GCF_001431845.1 Calidris pugnax | reverse complement strand
TGGGGACCCCCCCTCAGGGTGTCGGGACCCCCCCCCAGGCTGCACAGGGAGCCCCCGCTCCTGGGTTCTCCCCCCGGGGGAGGTGGGGGGCAATGGGGTAAAGGCAGTGCCCCTGCCAGGGGTTGGGGGGCTGTGACACCCCCAACTTGTCTCATTCAAGGGTTTTTTTTGGGGGGGGGACACAGGTTGAATCTTTGAGGTGCCACCTTGAGGTGGGTCCTCAAGTGCCCCCTTTGTCCCAAGTCCCACCAGGGTTGGGGGTGGGTGCTGGAGAAGGGGGTGCCCCAAACCCCCCCGTGAGTTGTGGGACTGTGACCCCCCCATGTCTCACTCAGGGTTTTTTTTTGGGGGGGGGACGACAGGTTGAATCCTCGAGGTGCCACCTTGAGGTGGGTCCTCAAGTGTCCCCTTTGTCCCCTTCCCAAGTCCCACCAGGGTTGGGGGTGGGTGCTGGAGAAGGGGGTGCCCCAAACCTCCCCATGAGTTGTGGGACTGTGACACCCCCCCTTGTCTCACTCAGGGTATTTTTTTGGGGGGGGGACAGCTTAAATCCTTGAGGTGCCACCTCAGGGTGGGCAAATGTCCCCTTCCCAGGTCCCACCAGGGCTGGGGTGGGGACACCAAAGGGCCTAGTTAGGCCTAACTAGGCCTAACTCCCTAACTATGAGTTTCTGAGATTATTTTGGGGGGTCAACCCCCCCGGCAGTGTCCTTTGTCCTCTCCAGGATGGCAGCCTGCGGGGGGGCCGCTAAGAACAAGGTGACGGTTTCCAAGCGGGTCTGGGACTTCTTGACCAAGGAGAGCCCGGCCAAGCTGGCCCGCCTGAAGGAGGAGACCAAGGTCAGCATCATGGTGGACGGCGAGACCTCCGACATCTACGTCCTGCAGCTCTGCGTGCCCCCCCCCGGCCCCCCGGGGGGGCTCTGCCCGGCCCGCAAAGCCCTCAAAGCTTTATTGAAAGAAACGGAGAAAGAATTAAAGAAGAAAACCCAACGGCACGGCGAGCTGGTGGGTTGCGTGGCCGTCCTGGAACCCGGCCCACCATCTCTGGGTGGTGGCCGGGGGGCAACGGGGGGACGCGGCGGAGGCGGCAGCGGCGGCGGGGGGGCCACCACTGCCTCCGCCGCCACCGGTGGTGGTGGTGGTGGTGGTTCTTCTTCCCGGGATGAGGAACCGGAGCGTCAGTGTCCCATCTGCCTGGGGGAGATCCAGAAGATGAAGACGCTGGAGAAGTGCCGGCACTCCTTCTGCGAGGACTGCATCACGCGGGCGCTGCAGGTGAAGACGGCCTGCCCCATGTGCGGCCGCTTCTACGGGCAACTGGTGGGCAACCAGCCCCCCAACGGCCGCATGCTGGTCACCCGCGACGCCGGCCTCCTCCTGCCCGGCTACGAGAAGTTCGGCACCATCATCATCCAGTACGTCTTCCCGCCCGGCGTCCAAGGGGTAAGATGGGGGTGACCCCAAACGGTCACCTTGGGGGCTCCCCAAACCTGATGGGTGCCCCCCAAATTCTCCTGGGTGTTACTGGCCACCTTGGGTGCCCTCCAAACCTGATGGGTGCCCCCCAAATTCTCCTGGGTGTTACTGGCCACCTTGGGTGCCCTCCAAACCTGATGGGTGCCCCCAACTCAGCCCAGTGCCCCCAGCACCCCTGGGTGCCCACCAAACCTGTTGGGTATCCCTGGTACCCCTGAGTGCCCCCCAAATTCTCCTGGGTGTCACTGGTCACCTTGGGTGCCCCCAATCCAGCCCATTGCACCCCTGGGTGCCCCCCAAATCCTCCTGGGTGTCACTGGTTACCTTGGGTGCCCCCCAAATCCTCATGGGTGTTACTGGCCACCTTGGGTGCTCCCAAAAACTGATGGGTGCCCCCCAACTTAGTCCAGTGACCCCAGCACCACTGAGTGCCCTCCAAATCCTCATGGGTGTCACTGGTACCCTTGGGTGCCCCCCAAATCCTGATGGGTGTTGCTGATCCCCTTGAGTTCCCCCAGACCCCTCCTGGGTGTCCCTGGGTGCCCCCAAACCCTACGAGGTGTCCCTGGGTTCCCCCAAACCCCTCCTGGGTGCCCCCAGACCCTATGGGGTGTCCCTGGGTTCCCCCAAACCCCTCCTGGGTGTCCCTGGGTGCCCCCAAACCCTCCTGGGTGCCCCCTAAACCCTCCTGGGTGCCCCCAAACCCTACGAGGTGTCCCTGGGTGCCCCCAAACCCCTCCTGGGTGTTCCTGGGTGCCCCCAGACCCCTCCTGGGTGCCCCTGGGTGCCCCCAAACCCCTTCTGGGTGCCCCCAAACCCTACTGGGTGTCCCTGGGTGCCCCCAAACCCTCCTGGATGCCCCCAAACCCTACTGGGTGTCCCTGGGTGCCCCCAAACCCCTTCTGGGTGCCCCCAAACCCTACGAGGTGTCCCTGGGTTCCCCCAAACTCCTCCTGGGTGTCCCTGGGTGCCCCCAAACCCTCCTGGGTGCCCCTGGGTTCCCCCAAACCCCTCCTGGGTGTCCCTGGGTGCTCCCAAACCCCTCCTGGGTGTCCCTGGGTGCTCCTGGGTGCCCCCAGACCCTATGGGGTGTCCCTGGGTTCCCCCAAACCCCTTCTGGGTGCCCCTGGGTGCCCCGAAACCCTCCAGGGTGTTCCTGGGTGCTCCCAAACCCCTCCTGGGTGCCCTCAAACCCTACGAGGTGTCCCTGGATTCCCCCAAACCCTATGAGGTGCCCCTGGGTGCCCCCAAAACCCTATGGGGTGTCCCTGGGTGCCCCCAAACCCTACGAGGTGTCCCTGGGTTCCCCCAAACCCCTCCTGGGTGCCCCGAAACCCTACTGGGTGTCCCTGGGTGCCCCCAAACCCTACGAGGTGTCGAGTCGCCTACTTGCCCGATTGCCCCGAGGGCAACAAGGTGCTGGGTCTGTTCCGCAAGGCCTTCGCCCAGCGCCTCACCTTCACCGTGGGCACCTCCATGACCACCGGCCGCGCCAACGTCATCACCTGGAACGACATCCACCACAAGACCAACTGCACCGGGGGGCCACAGCTGTACGGGGGGG
>NW_015091188.1:70103-71123 GCF_001431845.1 Calidris pugnax | reverse complement strand
AGCTAGTGGCCCAGGGGGGGGGCCCGCGGGGGGGGGGGGTGGCACATGGGGAGGCCACTTGGTGGTGGCCCATGGTGGTGGCCCATCATGGTGGCCCACAGGGCTTCCCTTGGGTGGTGGCCCATCATGGTGGCTCCCAGAGGTTCCCTTGGGTGGTGGCCCATCATGGTGGCCCATAGGGCTTCCCCTGGGTGGTGGCCCCCCAGGGATGGCCAGTGGTGGCCCACAGGGCTTCCCTTGGGTGGTGGCCCATCATGGTGGCCCATAGGGCTTCCCCTGGGTGGTGGCCCCCCAGGGATGGCCAGTGGTGGCCCACAGGGCTTCCCTTGGGTGGTGGCCCACACAAATGCCCCTGCGTGGTGGCACATAGGGATGTCCCCTTGAGTGGTGGCCCCCCAGGCATGGCCTGTATTGGCCCCACAGGGGTTCCCCTTGGGTGGTGGCCCATCACGGTGGCCAATGAGGGTTGTGCCTGGGTGGTGATCCATCATGGTGGCCCATGGTGGTGCCCCTGGGTGGTAGCCCACAGTGGTGGCCCACAGGGATTCCCTTGGGTGGTGGCACGTGGGGGATGCCCCTGGGTGGTAGCCCACAGTGGTGGCCCACAGGGGTTCCCTTGGGTGGTGGCCCATCATGGTGGCCCACAGGGATTCCCTTGGGTGGTGGCCCAACATGGTGGCTCACAGAGGTTCCTGTGGGTGGTGGCCCATCATGGTGGCCCACAGGGGTTCCCTTCGGTGGTGGCCCATCATGGTGGCCCACAGGGATTCCCTTGGGTGGTGGCCCAACATGGTGGCTCACAGAGGTTCCTGTGGGTGGTGGCCCATCATGGTGGCCCACAGGGGTTCCCTTCGGTGGTGGCCCATCATGGTGGCCCACAGGGGTTTCCTTGGGTGGTGGCCCACAGTGGTGCCCCTGGGTGATGACCCACGGCGATTCCCCTGGGTTGTGGCCCATGGTGGTGCCCCTGGAGTGGTAGCCCCCCTGCCCCCTCCAGGGTGGGGGGTGAGTGGGGGGTTT
>NW_015091188.1:65169-65940 GCF_001431845.1 Calidris pugnax | reverse complement strand
GGGCATCCAAACTGGGAGGACTGGGGGACCCGCACTGGGGGGACTGGGGCACTTCTACTGGGATAACTGGGCATCCAAACTGGGAGGACTGGGGGACCCGCACTGGGAGGACTGGGGGACACTCACATTGGGGGGACTGGGAGACCCTGGCACTGGGAGGACTGGGGCACCTATTGTGGTGGGACTGGGCACTCACACTGCAGGGACTGGGACACTCATACTGGGAGGAATGGGACACCCGCACTGGGAGGACTGGTTTTGGGGTCCCTGTGTCTCACCTTTGTTCCCCTCCCCGTCCTCGTCCCCGTCCCCGTCCTCGTCCCCGTCCCCGTCGGGGGTCCCGGGGCCGTAGAGGCGGGGGGTGGGGGGGTGCCGGATGCGGATGGCGAAGGCGGCCTCGTGCCCGTGGGTGGAGAACTGCACTGGAAGCCCAAGGGGGGGCGGGGTGTCCGGGGGGGTCCCCACCCTCGGGGTCACCACCGCGGGGACACCGTGTCACCGGGCAGAGCTGCCACCGCGGCATCCCCAGGGGTGGGGACCAGCCATGGAACCCCCAGGACCTCCACCCATCCATGGACCACCCATGGCACCCCCAGGACCTCCACCCATCCATGGACCACCCATGGCACCCCCAGGACCTTCACCCATCCATGGACCAGCCATGGCACCCGTGGGGCCAGCACCCACCATGGCACCCATGGGGCCAGCACCCATCCATGGACCAGCCATGGCACCCATGGGACCAACCATGGCACCCGTGGGGCCAGCACC
>NW_015091188.1:57537-58295 GCF_001431845.1 Calidris pugnax | reverse complement strand
GGGAGGACTGGGGGACCCGCACTGGGGGGACTGGGGCACTTCTACTGGGATAACTGGGCATCCAAACTGGGAGGACTGGGGGACCCGCACTGGGAGGACTGGGGGACACTCACATTGGGGGGACTGGGAGACCCTGGCACTGGGAGGACTGGGGCACCTATTGTGGTGGGACTGGGCACTCACACTGCAGGGACTGGGACACTCATACTGGGAGGAATGGGACACCCGCACTGGGAGGACTGGTTTTGGGGTCCCTGTGTCTCACCTTTGTTCCCCTCCCCGTCCTCGTCCCCGTCCCCGTCCTCGTCCCCGTCCCCGTCGGGGGTCCCGGGGCCGTAGAGGCGGGGGGTGGGGGGGTGCCGGATGCGGATGGCGAAGGCGGCCTCGTGCCCGTGGGTGGAGAACTGCACTGGAAGCCCAAGGGGGGGCGGGGTGTCCGGGGGGGTCCCCACCCTCGGGGTCACCACCGCGGGGACACCGTGTCACCGGGCAGAGCTGCCACCGCGGCATCCCCAGGGGTGGGGACCAGCCATGGAACCCCCAGGACCTCCACCCATCCATGGACCACCCATGGCACCCCCAGGACCTCCACCCATCCATGGACCACCCATGGCACCCCCAGGACCTTCACCCATCCATGGACCAGCCATGGCACCCGTGGGGCCAGCACCCACCATGGCACCCATGGGGCCAGCACCCATCCATGGACCAGCCATGGCACCCATGGGACCAACCATGGCACCCGTGGGGCCAGCACC
>NW_015091188.1:55570-56328 GCF_001431845.1 Calidris pugnax | reverse complement strand
TGTGCCCCCCCAATGCCCCCATGCCCCCCAGTGACCGCGTGCCCCCCCCTCACCGGGCACCAGGGTGGTCTGCAGGGGCCGCACCTCCACCCCCTGGGCCGGGTACTCCAGGGGGGAGTTGGCGCGGACGATGAGCAGCCGGTCGGCGGGGGACTGCACCCTGCGGGGACCCCCAGGCTGAGCACGGGGGGTCCCATCCCGCCCCACACTGACCCTGGGGGTCCCATCCTGCTCCTGGGGGTCCCATCCTGCCCCACACTGACCTTAGGGGTCCCATCCTGCTCCTTGGGGGGTCCCATCCTGCTCCTGGGGGTCCCACCCTGCCCCACATTGACCCTGGGGGGGGGTGTCCCATCCTGCTCCTGTGGGTCTCACCCCACACTGACCCTAGGGGTCCCATCCTGCTCCTGGGGGTCCCAGCTTGCTCCTGGGGGTCTCGTCCCTCCCAGGGGTCCCATCCTGCTCCTGGGGATCCCATCCTGCCCCACACTGCTCCTGGGGGTCCCATCCTGCTCCTGGGGGTCCCATCCTGTTCCTGGGGGTCCCATCTTGCCCCACACTGCTCCTGGGGGTCCCACCCTCCACACACAGACCCTAGAGGGGGTCAATGCTGATCCCTGGGGGTCCCATGCTGTTTCTGGGGGTCCCGTCCCTCCCAGGGCTCCCATCCTGCTCCTGGGGGTCCCGTGTCCCCCCCCCCGGTCTCGTCCCTCCCAGGGGTCCCATCCTGCTCCTGGGGATCCCATCCTGCCCCACAC
>NW_015091188.1:53135-54208 GCF_001431845.1 Calidris pugnax | reverse complement strand
TTCAGTCCTCCCAGTGCACACCAGTGCACACCAGTGCGCACCAGTGCAAACCAGTGCCCCCAGCACCTCCCAGCGCAAACCAGTGCCCCCAGCACACCTTCCAGTGCACACCAGTGCACACCAGTGCACACCAGTGCCCTCAGCACCTCCCAGTGCAAACCAGTGCCCCCAGAATCTCACAGGGACCCCAGCACCTCCCAGTGCACACCAGTGCAAACCAGTGCACACCAGTGCACACCAGTGCCCCCAGCACCTCCCAGTGCCCCCAGAATCTCCCAGTGCCCCCAGCACCTCCCAGTGCACACCAGTGCAAACCAGTGCACACCAGTGCCCCCAGCACCTCCCAGTGCAAACCAGTGCACACCAGTGCCCCCAGCACCTCTCGGTGCACACCAGTGCAAACCAGTGCCTCCAGCACCTCCCAGTGCGCACCAGTGCAAACCCGTGCGCACCAGTGCCCCCAGCACCTCCCAGTGCAAACCAGTGCACACCAGTGCGCACCAGTGCACCCAGCACCTCCCAGAGCAAGCCAGTGCTTGCAGAGCAAGCCAGTGCCTCCACCATTTCCCAGTGCTCCCAGTGCGCACCAGTGCCCCCAGAATCTCCCAGTGCCCCCAGCACCTCCCAGTGCACACCAGTGCGAACCAGTGCCCTCAGCACCTCCCAGAGCAAGCCAGTGCCTCCACCATTTCCCAGTGCTCCCAGTGCGCACCAGTGCCCCCAGAATCTCCCAGTGCCCCCAGCACCTCCCAGTGCAAACCAGTGCACACCAGTGCCCCCCCAGCGTCCCCATTGCCAACCAGTTCGCCGCCCAATCCCCCAGTTTAACCCAGTGCCCCCTTTTCCCTGGGCCCGTGTGGCCGTACCCCCTCCATCACGCCCCCCCAGTGCCCCCCCAGTCCCTCCCAGTGCCCTCACCTCGGGGTGGGCGAGGGTCCCGGTGGGGTGGGGGGGGGTCTCAGCCCACCCTCATGGCTCAGCCCCCCACGACACCGGCCTGGGGGGGCGGAAAAAACGGGGACAGCGTCGCGGGGGGGGCCGGACACCCCCCCACAGCCCCCCCCCATAGCCCC
>NW_015091188.1:51296-51823 GCF_001431845.1 Calidris pugnax | reverse complement strand
CCCCCCCCAGGCCTCCAAGCAGCACCGCTTGAAGCGCTACCACAGCCAGAGCTACGTCAACGGCTCCCGCTGCGACCTCACCGGCCGCGCCAGGGAGGCTGAAGTCCGGGTAAGAACCCCCCCCACCCCACCCCAAAAAAAATTTTTGGGGTGACACGGGTGTCCCCAACGCTGGTGGCTGATGGCATTGAGCAGGCAGTGGGCACTCACAGCCCAGAAGGCCAATCCCATCCTGGGCTGCATCAAAAGCTGCGTTGCCAGCAGGTCCAGAGAGGGGATTCTGCCACTTGACTCTGCTCTGGTGAGACCTCACTTGGAGTCTTGTGTGCAGGGCTGGAGCCCTCAATAGAAGAAGGACATGGACCTGATGGAGAGGGTCCAGAGGAGGGCCACGAGGATGATGAGGGGGATGGAGCACCTCTGCTCCGAGGACAGGCTGAGGGAGCTGGGGTTGTTCAGCCTGGAGAAGAGGAGGCTCCGGGGAGACCTAAGAGCAGCCTTCCAGTACCTGAGGGGGGGCTACAGGA
>NW_015091188.1:48834-51222 GCF_001431845.1 Calidris pugnax | reverse complement strand
CAGGTTGCCCAGGGAGGTGGTTGAGGCCCCATCCCTGGAGATATTCAAGGGGAGGCTCCATGGGGCAACCTGGTCTAGTTGGGGGTGTCCCTGCTGACTGCGGGGGGGTGGGACGAGATGCCCTTTGGGGGTCCCTTCCGGCCTGGGCAATTCTATGATTCTATGATTGATTCTATGATTCTATGATTTATCCTCTCCCCCCCTCTCCAAAGTTCCTTTGCGAGGAGGGGGCTGGGGATTACATCGCCCGGGTGGACGAGCCCCAGTCCTGCTCCTACGTCCTGACGGTCCACACCACCCGCATCTGCCACCACCCCTTCCTGCGCCCCCCGGCCGGGGCCACCCCCCAGCCCATCCTCTGCCAGCCCGCCCTCACCCCCGCCCAGTACGTCCAGTACGTCCGCGCTCAAGTCTGTGAGTATTTTACTGGGGACCCCCCCGGCTGCTGGGACCACCCCCCACCCAGGGGTGACGAGGTTTTTCCCCCTCCCGACACAGCGGACACCAAGCGGAAGGTGGAGGAGATCTCGGAGGAGCTGAGGACCTTGGACACCAGGCTGTGGGGGGGGGAGAGGGACGGGGACACCCCCCCGCAGCCCCCCCAGGGGACACCGGCGGTTGGCGGGGATGGTACGACCCCTGTCCCCGTCCCCTCCTCACCCCCGTGGTGACACCACAGCCCCTGTCCCCTCCTTGTCTTCTCCCTGTCCCCACAATGACACCACAACCCCTGTCCCCTTCCTCACCCCCGTGGTGACACGATGGCCCCCGTCCCCTCCTCGTCTCCTCCTTGTCCCCGTGGTGACACCACAGATCAAGTCCCCTCCTCACCCTGTCCCCTCCTCATCCCCGTGGTGACACGACGGCCCCTGTCCCCTCCTTGTCTCCTCCTTGTCCCCGTGGTGACACCACAGATCAAGTCCCCTCCTCACCCTGTCCCCTCCTCATCCCCAAGGTGATACGATGGCCCCTGTCCCCTCCTTGTCTCCTCCTTGTCCCCGTGGTGACACCACAGACCATGTCCCCTCCTCACCCTGTCCCCTCCTCATCCCCGTGGTGACACCACAGCCCTTGTCCCCTCCTTGTCCCCGTAATGACACTACAGCCCTTGTCTCCTCCTCATCCTCACGGTGACACCACAGCCCCTGTCCCCTTCTTGCCCTGTCCCCTTTTTCACCCCTATGGTGACACCACAGCCCCTGTCCCTTCCTTGTCTCCTCCTTGTCCCCATAATGACACCACAGCCCCTGTCCCCTTCTTGCCCTGTCCCCTTTTTCACCCCTATGGTGACACCACAGCCCCTGTCCCCTCCTTGTCTCCTCCTCACCCCCGTGGTGACCCCACAGCCCATGTCCCCTCCTTCCCTGTGTCCCCTCCTCATCCCCCTGGTGACACCCCACGTCCCTTCCATCGGGGTGCCACCCGTGTGTCCCCTCCCGTCCCAGCGGCGCCGGGGGACGAGCCGGAGCCGGCCGAGGAGGGGGTGACGGGGGAGGCCGAAGGCCAGCCGGCCAGTGCCAGGGTGAGTCCCCAGCGGCCCCGGTGGCCACCAGCCGGGGGGTGTCACCCCACAAGGGGCTCCCTCACCCCGTCTCCTTCCTGCAGGCCGAGGAGCCGTCCCCAAAGGTGGCCGGTGGCCAGGCGGCCGGTGAGTCCCCCGCGGGGTGGCCTCTCTGTGTCCCCTATGGGGGGGCGGCCCTCTGCTGTCCCCATCCTTGCCCGCCCCAACCCTTTTGGTGGCCCTCCCCGGCATCTGTGGTGTCCCCTATGGGGGGGGGGCCCCTCTGCTGTCCCCATCCTTGCCCCCCCCCAACCCTTTTGGTGGCCCCCCCCCGGCCTCTCTGTGTCCCTTGCATGTGCCAGGGGCCTCCATTGTCCCCATCCTTGCCCCCCAAGACCCTGGAGTCCCCCCCTGGCCTTTCTGTGTCCCCTACGGGGATGGGGGGAGCATCTGTTGTCCCCATCCTTGCCCCCCCCCTCACTAACCCTTTTGGTGTGTGTGTGTGTGTCCCCCCAGCAGACCCACGGAAAAAGATCCATTTCAAGGTGATCCGGAGCCCCGGGGACCTGCTCCAGTTCCTGGAGGAGCTGAAGGAGAGCACCAAGAAGGTGGGGGACACCCCCGGGGGGGACACAGGGACAGGCGGCTCCTCCATCCCCTCAGTGACCCCCCCCTCAGCATTTGGAGGGGGGGGCACCTTCTCGAGAACCTTCCCTCTTCCTCCAGGCCAAGGAGAAGGCGAGGGAGGAGGAGGAGGAGACGCCAGCGAAGGCTCCCCCAGACCCCCCTGTGCCCCAGGAGCCCCCGGCAGGGGAGAAGGAGGAAGAGGAGGAGGAGGAAGAGGAGGAAGAGGAAGATGGGGACCTTCTGGGGGGGCTGGAGAAGGA
>NW_015091188.1:44104-45117 GCF_001431845.1 Calidris pugnax | reverse complement strand
GGCGGGTGGGGGGTGTGGGGGCCACCCCCCAACCATCCGTGGTGGGTGGTGGTATGGGGCCAATGGGGTGGGCCTCGGGGTGGCCAATGGACATGGTGGTCTCCATCGTGGCCAACGATTGTGGTGGTCCCCACCATGGCCAACGAACATGGTGGTCCCCATGGTGGTCACCAGGGGTAGTCTCCTCATTGTGGCCAACGAACATGGTGGTCCCCACCGTGGCCAATGAACATGGTGGTCTCCATTGTGGCCACCAGGGCTGGTCTCCTCATTGTGGCCAACAAATTGGAGTTGTCCCCACTGTGGCCAATGGATGGGGTGGTGCCCACCATGATGAGGATCCCACCATGGCCACCATGAATGGAGTAGTCCCCACCGTGGCCAGAAACGGGGTGGTCCCCGTTGTGGCCAACGTGGCGCCGTGTGTCCCCCCAACCCCGGTCCCGGCAGGCGATGAGTCCGGGGTGGCGCGGGCGCTGTTCCAGCGGGTGCGTGTCCTGTGCTGGGTGATGACGAGTCCCACCACCCTGGAGACCAAGGCTCGTCACGTCAGGGCCACCTGGGCCCGTCACTGCAACGTGGCCATCTTCATGAGCTCCCAACCGCCCCCCGCCTTCCCGGCCGTGGGGCTACCGGTGGGGGAAGGTCGCCACCAGCTCTACTGGAAAACCATCCGCGCCTTCCAGTACGTCCACCAGCATCACCTGGAGGAGGCCGACTGGTTCCTCAAGGCGGACGATGACACCTTCTTGGTGGTGGCCAACCTGCGGTGGCTCCTGGCCCCCTACCCCCCCGAGACCCCCCTCTACTTCGGGAAACGCTTCAAGCCCTTCGTGGGGCAGGGCTACATGAGCGGGGGGGCCGGTTACGTCCTCAGCAAGGAGGCCCTCAAGAGGTTGGTGGCCGCTTTGGCCAACGGTTCCTGCGGCCACAGCAGCCCCGTGGAGGACCTGGCCCTGGGTCAGTGCCTGGAGAAGGTGGGGGTGGGGGCGGGGGACTCGCGGGACATGGGG
>NW_015091188.1:34202-41639 GCF_001431845.1 Calidris pugnax | reverse complement strand
GGGCTACCGAGCGGGCACCGGGCCCCTCGCTGGCTATACCAGGGCCGTCCGTGGCTCGCAGGGCCCCACGCTGGCGCAGCTGCTCTTGCGGCGGATGCCGGGGGTGGCCGGGCCACCAGGTCCCTCCCCGGGGCAACCGTGTTGCAGGAGGATTTCGGCGCACTCCTGGCTCCCGGCCCGGCGGGCGTAGAAAAGAGCCGTCCGGCCGTGCCCGTCCCGCGCCCGCACGTCGGCCCCGTACTGCGGGCAACCGAGGTGGCACGTTACTTGCCACCCCCCCTCCACCGGCCACCAGCTAGCCGTGGGGTGGGGGCCGGTAGCCACGCTGTCTCCCCTCCCCACCCTCCTGGATGGGCCACCGGCTCTCCCCTGGTGGTGGCATGTGCCTCCCCGTGGCCACCTAATGCCCATGGCCACCCCATCAGTTCTGTGGCCACCCCTTGATTCCCCTGGCCACCTAATGCCCACGGCCATCCCACGAGTCCTGTGACCGCCCCATCAATCCTGTGGCCACCCCATGATTCCCATGGCCACCTAATGCCCATGGCCACCCCAAGATGCCCATGGCCATCCCATGAGTCCCATGGCCACCCCATGATTCCCATGGCCACCCCATGATTCTCCTGGCCACCCCATAATTCCCATGGGCACATAATTCCCACAGCCATCTCCTCGGTCCCATGGCCACCCCACAAGTCCTGTGGCCACCCCATGATTCCCGTGACCATGCCACATCCCCCATGGCCATGCCACGTCCCCCAAAGCCACGTCATGGTCCCCATGACACGCTATCTCCTCCCTGACCATGTCATGGTCCCCATGACCCCACCACGTCCCCCAGAGCCACGCCATGGTCCCCATGACCCCACCACGTCCCCCATAGCCACATCATTGTCCCCATGACCACGCTATCTCCTCCCTGGCCACGCCATGGTCCCCATGACCCCACCACGTCCCCCAAAGCCACGTCATGGTCCCCATGACACGCTATCTCCTCCCTGACCATGTCATGGTCCCCATGACCCCACCACGTCCCCCAGAGCCACGCCATGGTCCCCATGACCCCACCACGTCCCCCATAGCCACATCATTGTCCCCATGACCACGCTATCTCCTCCCTGGCCACGCCATGGTCCCCATGACCCCACCATGTCCCCTAAAGCCACGTCATGGTCCCCATGACCACGCTATCTCCTCCCTGGCCATACCATGCTCCCCATAACCATTCCGTTGCCCCACAGTCTCCCCATGGTCCCCCCCAGCCCCTGCCACCACCCCCCTTCGCCCCCACCTACCCACACCAGCAGCTGGGTGATGACCACCAGGGCCATGTCGCAGGCCACGTGCAGCGCCGTGCGCCGGTCCTTGTCCCCGGGGCTGACGTTGAGCTGCTCCTTCTTGCTGTGGGCCAGGAGCAGCAGCACCGTCTCCAGGTCCTTCTCCTGCACCGCGCAGAAGAGCTGCTCCCCCAGCGGGGCCTCGGCCGGCGGCAGCGGTGCCAGGAAGAGCCGCTGCTCGTACTTGGCCCGAATCCACGACTCCCGCTCCTCCCTGGGCCGGGGGGGGACACACATAATTCCCATGGCCACCCCACAAGTCCCATGGCCACCCAATGAGTCCCATGGACACCTAATGCCCATGGCCACCCCACAAGTCCCATGGTCATCCCACAATTCCTGTGGCCACATAATTCCCATGGCCACCCCATCAGTCCCATGGCCACCCCATCAGTCCCTTGGCCACCACATGAGTCCCATGGCCACCCCATCAGTCCCATGGCCACCCCATCAGCCCCTTGGCCACCCCATCAGTCCCATGGCCAATCCATCAGTCCCATGGCCACCCCGTCAGTCCCTTGGCCACCCCATCAGTCCCATGGCCACCCCATCAGCCCCTTGGCCACCGCACGAGTCCCATGGTCATCCCACAATTCCCGTGGCCACATAATTCCTATGGTGGGACTACGTGGCATCTGGGGAGGTGGTTGGTGGGGAGAGGAAGCTGGGGGGCACCCACCGGGATGACTCGTGGGTGGGCTTGCAGCGGCCCTGGGGGTTCTTCTCCCAGATGCTGTTGGCGGTGGCGTTGCCGATGGAGGTGAGGACCAGCGTCAGCTCCCGGGGCCAGTCGTCCAGGTCGAGGGAGCGGACGCGGGAGAGGTGGGTGCCCAGGTTGCGGTGGATGCCCGAGCACTCGATGCAGATCAAGGCCCCCAGGTTCAGGCTGGCCCAGGCATGGTCCCCATGACCCCACCACGTCCCCCATAGCCACATCATTGTCCCCATGACCACGCTATCTCCTCCCTGGCCACGCCATGGTCCCCATGACCCCACCATGTCCCCTAAAGCCACGTCATGGTCCCCATGACCACGCTATCTCCTCCCTGGCCATCGATGCTTCCTAGTCCAGGGCGTTGGGTGGCCCATGGCAGAGCCCATGACAACCTGTGGCCCATGGTCCACGTGGCCCATGGGTCTTCAGGGACCTTGGCCTCAAGTAACCGATGGCCCCATGTTGACTGTGGCCCCATGTGGACCTTAGCTCCAGGTAACCAATGGCCCCACATGGCCCACAGCCCCAAATAACTGATGGCCCACCAAGGCCCATGGCCCCATAGGGACCATGGCCCCAAGTAACTGATGGCCCCATGTAACCGATGGCCCCACATTGACCATGGGTCCTCATGGACCATGACACCAAGTAACCCATGGCCCCACATGGACTGTGGCCCTACGTGGACCATGGCCCCATGTAACTGATGGCCCACAGTCCTGTAGGGACCATTCCCATGGCCACCCCATGATTCTCCTGGCCACCCCATAATTCCCATGGGCACATAATTCCCACAGCCATCTCCTCGGTCCCATGGCCACCCCACAAGTCCTGTGGCCACCCCATGATTCCCGTGACCATGCCACATCCCCCATGGCCATGCCACGTCCCCCAAAGCCACGTCATGGTCCCCATGACACGCTATCTCCTCCCTGACCATGTCATGGTCCCCATGACCCCACCACGTCCCCCAGAGCCACGCCATGGTCCCCATGACCCCACCACGTCCCCCATAGCCACATCATTGTCCCCATGACCACGCTATCTCCTCCCTGGCCACGCCATGGTCCCCATGACCCCACCATGTCCCCTAAAGCCACGTCATGGTCCCCATGACCACGCTATCTCCTCCCTGGCCATACCATGCTCCCCATAACCATTCCGTTGCCCCACAGTCTCCCCATGGTCCCCCCCAGCCCCTGCCACCACCCCCCTTCGCCCCCACCTACCCACACCAGCAGCTGGGTGATGACCACCAGGGCCATGTCGCAGGCCACGTGCAGCGCCGTGCGCCGGTCCTTGTCCCCGGGGCTGACGTTGAGCTGCTCCTTCTTGCTGTGGGCCAGGAGCAGCAGCACCGTCTCCAGGTCCTTCTCCTGCACCGCGCAGAAGAGCTGCTCCCCCAGCGGGGCCTCGGCCGGCGGCAGCGGTGCCAGGAAGAGCCGCTGCTCGTACTTGGCCCGAATCCACGACTCCCGCTCCTCCCTGGGCCGGGGGGGGACACACATAATTCCCATGGCCACCCCACAAGTCCCATGGCCACCCAATGAGTCCCATGGACACCTAATGCCCATGGCCACCCCACAAGTCCCATGGTCATCCCACAATTCCTGTGGCCACATAATTCCCATGGCCACCCCATCAGTCCCATGGCCACCCCATCAGTCCCTTGGCCACCACATGAGTCCCATGGCCACCCCATCAGTCCCATGGCCACCCCATCAGCCCCTTGGCCACCCCATCAGTCCCATGGCCAATCCATCAGTCCCATGGCCACCCCGTCAGTCCCTTGGCCACCCCATCAGTCCCATGGCCACCCCATCAGCCCCTTGGCCACCGCACGAGTCCCATGGTCATCCCACAATTCCCGTGGCCACATAATTCCTATGGTGGGACTACGTGGCATCTGGGGAGGTGGTTGGTGGGGAGAGGAAGCTGGGGGGCACCCACCGGGATGACTCGTGGGTGGGCTTGCAGCGGCCCTGGGGGTTCTTCTCCCAGATGCTGTTGGCGGTGGCGTTGCCGATGGAGGTGAGGACCAGCGTCAGCTCCCGGGGCCAGTCGTCCAGGTCGAGGGAGCGGACGCGGGAGAGGTGGGTGCCCAGGTTGCGGTGGATGCCCGAGCACTCGATGCAGATCAAGGCCCCCAGGTTCAGGCTGGCCCAGGTGGGGTCTGGAGGGACACACACACACACACAGAGACCATTGGCACCACACGGGGGGCATTAGGTGGCACAGCCCATGGCAACTTGTGGCCATGGCATGACCCCGTGGCAACCTATAGGGTTGTGGCACCTCGTGGTGGCTGGCTTGGTGTGACCCACGGTCCATGTGGCCCATGGCATGGTGTGACCCATGGCCCATGTGTAGGACACGATGCTTCCTAGTCCAGGGCGTTGGGTGGCCCATGGCAGAGCCCATGACAACCTGTGGCCCATGGTCCACGTGGCCCATGGGTCTTCAGGGACCTTGGCCTCAAGTAACCGATGGCCCCATGTTGACTGTGGCCCCATGTGGACCTTAGCTCCAGGTAACCAATGGCCCCACATGGCCCACAGCCCCAAATAACTGATGGCCCACCAAGGCCCATGGCCCCATAGGGACCATGGCCCCAAGTAACTGATGGCCCCATGTAACCGATGGCCCCACATTGACCATGGGTCCTCATGGACCATGACACCAAGTAACCCATGGCCCCACATGGACTGTGGCCCTACGTGGACCATGGCCCCATGTAACTGATGGCCCACAGTCCTGTAGGGACCATGGCCCCACATTGACCATGGGTCCTCATGGACCATGGCCCCAAGTAACCCATGGCCCCATGACACCATGCAACCAACAGCTCCCCGTGGCCCCACAAAGCCCACGTCACTACAACCGACGGCCCCACATGACCAATGCCCCCCTCCCCACCCCCCACTGCCCCCCCAGGAGACTCACTGGGCGCCCCACAGTCCACGCAGAGCGAGTTGCCCCGGGCGTTGCGGATGGCTTGGATGGCCACGGCTTCGCTCTGGCTGTCCATGCGAGCCTGGAGGTGAGGAGGGGGGGTTCAGTGAGCAGGGTGTGGGGATGATGATGTGGTGTCACCTCCCCCCTCCCTGGTCACCATTTTGGGGGGTCTCACCTTGTTCTTGCTGCTCTCGCAGCACTGCAGGCTGGCCAGGATCTGGCTCTCGATGGCCTGCACCCAGGCGTCGCGCTCCTCGAAGCTGCCGGCCTCAAAGTGCCACGTCTGCCCCGTGCTGGACACGATGATGAACTCGAAGTTCTCCTCCTCTGCGGGGAACCAGAGACACCCCCACAAAAACACCCCCCCCCAAACACCCCCCCCAGGTCGGGCAGTGGGACTTGGGGCCAGGCCAAAGTGGGCAAAGGGACACCCCACACCTTGGACCAGGTGCTGGGCTGCCCCACACCCACCCCGTGGCCCCACCAAAGGGGTCCCCCCCACCTGCCCCGCTCCCTGGGGACCTCCCCCCACGAAATCTGTGCCCTCCCCGGGGGGGTGGGGGGTGTGCGATGGCGGCAGGCGAGGATGGGGGACAGCCACATGCATGAGTGGAGCACGGCCACGCGCCACGCGCCGCGTTACCTGTTTTATAAATATTTCTTAAACTACCAAAGCTTTTTAATTTCCACATTTTGCGCTTGGCTGCGGAGGGGTCCGGGGGCAGCGAGAGCAGAGAGAGGAAAGGGGGAAGAGAGAGTCACGAGAGGAGAAACCCCCCCCCCCCCAAAAAAAAAAAACCCCGGGAGAAGTGCTTAAACATCAACAGAAATGACTCCGTTTCTCACTGCTTCTCCATGCCTCTATCACTGAGCCATCTCATTTTTTTTTTACTGCAGCAAATAAGGAAAGCCTCATGGAAATATGGTGGTTACTCTAACATAGAAGACTGGGTGTCATCCCCCCCCGTGGGGGCACGGTGGCCTCGTCCCCATGACTCTGTGGCCACGGAAGGTGGCCCCATGGCTCTCACCTTCCGCCTGCCCGGCCGAGCCCTCTGTCTTGGAGGGCGTCATCAGCTTCTTCCGCCGGTGCTTCTTCCTGTCCATCATGGGCGACGGCGGAGGGTCCTTGCCCGAGCTGCCGGGGCTGGAGATGGCCTCGAAGGTGGGGGGGCCATCTGCAAAGAGACCGGGCTGCTGGGGGCCACCGGGCTTGCCACTGAGGGTCACCAGGGCCATTGGAGTCACCAGGTCCACCAACGCCACTGGGCTCATTGGGGTCATCGGGGCTACCAGGGTCACCAAGTCCAACAGAGCCACTGGGCTCAACCAGGCTCACGGGCCACCAGGTTCACTGGGACCACAAGGGCCACTGGGACCACCAGGGTCACTGGGACCACTGGAGCCACCAGAGTCACCAGGTCCACCAATGCCACTGGGCTCAATGAGGGTCACTGGGATCACAAGGGCCACTGGGACCACCAGAGTCACCAAGTCCACCAGTGCCACTGGGCTCATCAGGGTCACCAAGCTCACAAGAGCCTCCCGGGCTCAGTGGTGGTGGTCACTAGGACCACCAACGCCACCTGGCTCACGAGGGTCACCAAGGCCACCAGGTTCATTGTGGCTTCTGGGATCTCCAGGGCCACCAAGGGCCACCAGGTCCCCAAGGCTCACCAGGGGCCACCAGACTCATTGTGGCCTCTGGGATCTCCAGGGCCACCAAGGGCCGCCAGGCTCCCCAGGGGCCACCGGGCTCAGTGAGGCCACCACGGGCAAGGTCTGGGGGTAGTGGCCAGGTCCACGGGAGGTGCCAGGGAGGGGGGACACTCACCAGAGCCGGAGAGCTTGGCGCTGGAGGCGGAGGCGCAGCGCTGCAGGGACCGCTCGCCCTTTCCCGACCCCTTCATCCCCGGCTCCGGGGGGAGGCTGAGCCCCACGGGGGAGGCACCGGCTGCGGAGACGGGGAGGGGGGAAGGAGCAGGTGACACCGGTGTCCCCTTTGGACGCCCTGACCCTCACCGGTAGCCTCACCGGTACTCACCGCCACCCTCGGCCGCCGTCCCCACGTCCTTCACCAGCCCGTTGATGCTGGCGGAGGGGCCGCAGGCGGAGATGGCGCGGGGGGGTCGCTTCCCGGGGACCTTGACGGTGGTGCGGAGAAGGTCCATCTCCTTCCCGTGGGTGCTGTGGATGTAGTCCTGCCGCAGGGAGAGACACGGGGGGGGGAAGCTGAGACTAGGGGTCGGGGAGGGGGAGGTGTCACCCCCCCCGCCTCCAGCCACTGCTGGTGGGGACAGGGGGATGCGGCGGGGGGGGACGGGACAGGGGGACGCTCACGTTGATGCTGGGGTGGTAGAAGAGGAGCCCGTTGCTGGACAAGGTGACGTATTTCTTCTTCCACTCCTTGTTGAGGGAGTTGCCGCTGCG
>NW_015091188.1:32480-34145 GCF_001431845.1 Calidris pugnax | reverse complement strand
GGGGGGCCCCCCCTGGGGACCCTTTGCTGTGTCCCCCCCCACCACCCCCTCCCCCCCCCCAAAAAAAATCTCCATCTCCTCGCCCCACTGACCTGCTTGATGGGGATGGCGCGGCCGCTGCCCGCCCCCTCCCCCCGGCTGTCCAGGCTCCGCTTCTCCGAGTCGCTGCCCCGGCGCGTCTGTGGGGACACGGGGGACACGTGGCACTGCCAGGGACACCCAGGGGTGCCACCTCATCCCCCCCACCCCGCTGCACCCCCACTGTGGGGACACCCTGGGATGCCCAAGTGTCCCCCCCCCGCCGCCACCAGGGTATCATGGTGGGGATACCCTGGGTGCCGTGTGGCCACCTCTGCCACCACCACCTTGCCCAGGGGACACTCTGGGTGCCACACGTGTCCCACGCTGCCACCACCCCACCAGGAGAACACCCCGGGTGCTGTGTAGCCCCTACTGCCACCACCCCACCAGAGGGACATCCTGGGTGCCACGTGTCCCACGCTGCCACCACCCTACTAGGGGACACCAGAGGTTCCACGTGTCCCCCATTGCCACCACCTTGCCCAGGGGACACTCTGGGTGCCACACGTGTCCCACGCTGCCACCACCCCACCAGGAGAACACCCCGGGTGCTGTGTAGCCCCTACTGCCACCACCCCACCAGAGGGACACCCCAGGTGCCACGTGTCCCCTGTTGCCACCCCGGGGGTCCCGGCGCACTCACGGCGAAGAGGCTGGTGCGGCGCTTGGCCCCACGGTGCAGGGAGCTGGGGGTGCCCAGGGGGGCCGGGGTCTCGCTCCGCAGCTCCCGGTGGCTGACGTTGGGGGTGGAGGGCAACGAGGACGAGTAGTCGCTGGTGTGGCCACCGTTGCTGGCCTGGATGGGACACGGGGTCAGCACCAGCATCCCGTGGCCGGAGGGAAGGGTGAGGGGGGGGGACAGCCCCAGGCTGGGGGGGGGTACCTGGCCGGGGTGCATGCCCCCGACGGGGGTGGAAATCCCCCCTGACAAACAGATGAGAATTAATATGTATTTGCTCCAGAAAGAACGTGGGGGCTTTGCCAAATAAATCAAGCCTCTATGTTCATCTCCTTTAAGATAAAAGTCACATCAGCCCTTTGAGACCTTGAAGGGAAAAATTTGGGCTGATGGTTGGGCCGGGGGCCTCGGTTTTTGGTGCGTTGGCAGTTGGGAGAGTGGCGGGGGAGAGGGATGCCGAGCTCCTGGGTCTCTCCTCCCTTCTTCCATCCCCGCCTTTGGGTTGTGCCTGCATCCTCTGCTCCGACGGGGACCTGAAGCCCTCGGAGACGGGAGGTACCCGGTGCTTTTCCCTGCCCGGTACCGGGCCCGCGGAGCCTGGAGGTACCCGGTACCTTTCCCAGCAGCGGGGCCGGCGGCAGCCGCCATGGCCGGGGCAAGGCTGCCCCCTGGCGGCGGCGCGGGGGGGCGGCCGGGGGGGGGGGGGGGGGGGGGGGGGGGGGGGGGGGGGGGGCCGCCGGGGGGGGGGGGGGGGTACCTGGCCGGGGTGGATGCCCCCGACGGGGGTGGATGCCGCCGAGTGGCTGGGGGTGCTGGGCAGAGACTTGCAGGACGCCATGAGCTGCTGCTGCTTCTTCAGTGCCACCACCTTCTGGGCCACTGCACCGGGAGCCTCGTGTCAGGGG
>NW_015091188.1:29347-32275 GCF_001431845.1 Calidris pugnax | reverse complement strand
CCCCCACTGGCCACAGTCCCCGTCCTGCTGGCTCGCCATCCCCCAGCCCACCCCTCTCACTGGCCCCAGCCCCCACCCCGCCACCAGCACCCTCTGTGGCCACCACCGGCCGTGCCAGCAGAGCCCAGCCCCCGCGACACCCACCCTCAGTGAAGACCCGGTCGACGTTGAGGCCGTAGGTGGCACAGGTCTCGTAGTAGAGGCACCTCTTCATGTCCCCGCAGAGCGCCTGGGCCCGGGCGTCCTCGATCACCCGGGGGTTGGAGGAGCTGATCTTGTCTGGGGGGAGCAGGGTGGTGAGGTGGGGGTCCTCCCCTCCCTGTCCCCCACAGAAGGGCTGGTCCCACGTCCCCAGCTCACCCTGGGTGCCCACCAGGGCCAGGGCCACCTCGCTGGTGCCCCGGTAGCCGCTGAGCAGGGCGTGGAGCTGCGTCACCTCCTCGAAGCTGCTCTCGTTCTCCAGGCTGAAGACGAAGATGACGGCGTCTGCCCAGCTGGCAAACTGGGGGGGACGCGGATGGGGGGTCAGGGCTCGGCACTGGCCAGCACGGCCCCCCCGCCTCTGGCCCCCAGCCCCCACATACCTTGGCGTCTGGGGGACCTCCTTCCTCCCGGATGAGCAGGAGGTGGCTCTGGCCGTCGACCATCACCTCGCGCTTGAACTGACCACCTGGAGGCGGGGGGAGAAGAGGGGGGAGCCCTGGGGTTTACCTGGACCCATGACCTTGAACACCCCATGGCCACGCCGAGCACCGTGGTCTTGTCCGCCCCATGGCCTTGACTGTCCCCAAGACTTTGTTCACCCCCGTGGTCATGTCAAGCGCCATGACCTTGTCAATCTCCATGGCTTTGTCCACCCAACGGCCAGGCTCAGCACCATGGCCTGGTCTGTCCCCACAGCCTGGTCTGTCCCCATGGCCTTGCCCAGCACCATGACCTTGTCCAGCCCATGGCCATGCCCAACTCTATGGTCTTGTCCACCTCACAACCATGCCCAACCCTATGGCTTGTTCATCCCCATGACCATGGCCATCCCCATGGCCATGGCCAGCCCTATGGCTTCTCCATCCCATGGCCCAGCTCAGGCCCATGGCCATGGCCATCCCCATGGCCATGGCCAACCCTATGGCTTGTCCGTTCCCATGGCCATGTCCGGTGCCATGGCCATGGCCATCCATCCCATGGGCAAGCTCAGGCCCATGGCCATGCCAAACCCCATGGCCATGTCCAACCCCATGGCCATCCCCATGGTCACGTCCATCCCTGTGGCCATGCCCATCCCCATGGCCATGCCAAGCCCCATGGCCACTCACTCTCGGTGGGCTCCAGGCCCACGTAGGAGCCGGTGAGGAAGCGGTGGACAAGCGCCGACTTCCCGCTCTTGCTGCTGCCCAGGACGCCCTGGGGAGGGGACAGAGGGGGTGTCAGAGTGGCCGAGGACAGGGCCGTGGGGGGACACACATGGGGCAGGGACACGGTACCCACCAGCCGGATCTCGGGGACGGAGCGGCCCAAGGTCCATTCCTGGCTGTTCACCAAGGCCTCTGCGGGGAGGAGAGGGGTGAGATGGTGCCCGGGTACCCCCGGCACCCCCCGGCACCCCCCGGCACCCCATCCCGGGGAGGGGCACGGCCGCCCCCAGCCCTGCGGCAGCGCCGCCGGCAGCATTCTGCGTGGGCGGTCACCAACCAACCGTCACCAAGCAACGGCACCGCACCGAGCCCGGCGGGGGTGGCGGGAGGGATGCGGTGACGTGACGTGACGTGGTGCCACGGGGCGCCGCTGGCCGCCGGCACGAGGACAGGGTGGACACGAGGCCACAGTGGGCACGAGGGTGACGCGTGGCTGGAGGAAGGTGGCGTGGCACGGGGGACACGACGGGCAACCAGGACGCCAAGGGCCTCGGGTGGTGATGGGTGCCAGGACGTGGCGATGGCACGAGGACGCCGAGGGCACCAGGATGCGGCGTGGCAGGAAGAGACGGCACGGCACAAGGACACGATGGATTCTGGGACATGGCGTGGCACACGAGGATGTGGTGGACATGGCGCACGAGAACGTGTCAGGCACGAGGATGCAACATGGCACGAGGACATGGCATGGGCACCAGGACACGATGGGCACCAGGACATGACGTGGCACCAGGACACGGTGTGGCACCAGGATGTGGCATGACACATGATGGACACGAGGATGCGATGGACGTCGTGCAGGAGACCACAGCAGGCACCAGCACGTGTGGGGCACAAGGATGCAGCGTAGCACAAGAACGTGGCGTGGTAGAGGGACACGATGGGCACCAGGACATGGCGTGACATCAGGACACGGTGTGGCACCAGGACACGGCGTGGCACATGATGGGCACGAGGATGTGACGGACATGGCGCACGAGGCCACGGCGGGCACCAGCGCGTGTGGGGCACGAGGACGTGGCGTGGCACAAGCACCCAGCGTGACACAAGCACAGATACATGGCGTGGCACGAGGACACTGCCTGTGCCCCCCAGCACCCCCCGGGCACCACGGGAAGGGGAAACTGAGGCAGGACAGAGGCAGCAGCTCAATGTGTGTGTGTGTCCCCCCTCCTGCCTCAGTTTCCCTCGTGCCACATGCAGGGCCACCCCCCCAGGTGCGTGGCAGGCGAGGGGTTAATGCCGCTACCTGTCACCCCCCCACCGAGCTGCCACCCCCGGGTCCCCCCACAGCACCGGGGGGGGGGTTTGGGGGTGTCAGGGATGGGAGTTGGGGTGGGGGGGTGCGTCGGGGGGACAGACGGACGGACGGATGGCGATGGCGGAGCAGACGGACGGCGGGACAGATGTAGGGACGGGGGGGCCCGATGGAGTCAACGCCGATGGGGAAACTGAGGCACGGGACGCCCTCGCCCCCCCACCCCCATTGCAGCTCCATGGGACCCCCAAGGCCTGG
>NW_015091188.1:24462-25837 GCF_001431845.1 Calidris pugnax | reverse complement strand
GTGGCGGAGGGGGGGGGACAACTGTCGGCGTCACCCCGTGGGGCTGGGCCTGGGAACCCCGGGAGCTGTGGGGCGGAGAGGCCCTGCCCAGGACACGCCGGGACACGCCGGGACACGCCAAGGCCCGTGGGACGACGCGGCCCCACACGCCAGCGCACGCTGCCCCACGGCGTCGGGGGAGGGGGGGGGGCAGGATGAAGCGGGGGGACCCACCGCGGAAGGGACACGTGATGGTTGGGGACATGGCGGCGACACGCGTGTGCTGGGGACACAGCGCGGGACGTAGAGGTGCAGCACCAGGGGCGCTGGGAACGTGTGTGCAGCCACACGGACACGCTAAGAACACACATACAGCCACATGGGCACACTAAGGACATGTGTGCAGTGACAGGGACATGCTGGGGACACGTGTGCAGGCACACAGACACGCTAAGGACATGTGTGCAGTGATGGGGACATGCTAGGGACACGTGTGCAGCCACACGGACACACCAAGGACATGCGTGCAGTGATGGGGACACGCTAGGGACACGTGTGCAGCCAGCCAGACACACTATGGACATACATGAAGCCATACAGACAGGCTAGGGACATGTGTGCAGCCCCATGGACACGCTAAGGACATGTGTGCAGTGACAGAGACATGTTGGGGACACCTGTGCAGCCACACAAACACACTAGGGACACGCATAGAGTGACAGGGACACACTAGGGACATGCGTGCAGTGATGGGGACACACTAGGGACTTGTGTGCAGTGATGGGGACATGCTAGGGACACATGTAGAGTGGCAGGGACACGCTAGGGACATGTGTGCAGTGATGGGGACGCACTAGGGACACACGTGCAGCCACAGGGACATGCTAGGGACATGCGTGCAGTGATGGGGACACACTAGGGACTTGTGTGCAGTGATGGGGACATGCTAGGGACACATGTAGAGTGGCAGGGACACGCTAGGGACATGTGTGCAGTGATGGGGACGCACTAGGGACACACGTGCAGCCACAGGGACATGCTAGGGACATGCGTGCAGTGACGGGGACACTCTAAGGACACAGATGCAGCCACACAGACATGCTGGGGACACACGTGCAGTGACAAGGACACATTAGAGACATGTGTAGAGTGACAAGGACACGCTAGGGACACATGTGCAGCCACAGGGACATGCTAGGGACATGCGCAGAGTGACAGGGACACGTTAAAGACATGTGTGGAGCGACAGAGGCACACTAAGGACATGCATGCAGCCACAGGGACACGCTAAGGACATGCGTGCAGTGGCAGGGACACGCTAAGGACACGCGTGCAGAGGCGGGGACACGCGGGTTTATTTTGGGGGGTATTGGGGGGAGGGGTTTACCGGGGGGGA
>NW_015091188.1:20509-21284 GCF_001431845.1 Calidris pugnax | reverse complement strand
CGGTGTCCCCCCCCTCCCCGTACCGCGGAAGACGTGCTCGAAGCCGGAGGAATCCAGGGCCTTCCCCCCGGAGCGGGAGTAGAGCCCAAACCACATCTGCTTCAGGTCAGCCCGGAAGGTCTCCTCCGAGGGGTACAGCCCTGGGGGGACAACCCCGACAGTGGGGACACCCAACCCCACCCTTGGGGACAACCAACCCCACCTCTGGGGACAGCCCCACTCTTGGAGATAACCAGTGCCACCAGTGGGGACAACCAACCACTGGGGACAACCAACCCCACCACTGGGGACAACCCCACCATCGGAGACAATCAACCAGTGGGGACAACCAACCACTGGGGATAATCAACCCCACCACTGGGGACAACCAACCCCACCACTGGGGACAGCCCCACTGTTGGAGACAACCAATGCCACCATTGGAGACAACCAACCACTGGGGACAATTAACCCCACCACTGGGGACAGCCAACCCCCACCCTGTCCCTCCTCATCCTCACCCTTGTCGAGGAAGAAGCTGGTGAGGGTGGCCATGACAGGGGTCTGGAAGACGGCGTCGAGGAAGGCCTCCTCCTCCTCCATCTCCTGGGCCGTCACCGTCTCCTGGTGGCCCGTGGCCTCCTCGTAGTTGTCCAGCAGGGCCAGGAAGCGGGAGAAGGTGGGGCGGGAGAAGAGCCGCTCCTCCGCCACGTAGGAGAAGAGCCTGGGATGGGGGGCAGGGTTGGGGAGGGGGGGACACACAGGGATGGGGGCGTTTGGGAAGGGGGATGGGATG
>NW_015091188.1:13212-15053 GCF_001431845.1 Calidris pugnax | reverse complement strand
GCCGATGTCCCCCCCCCCTCACTTCCTGCGGAACATCTCGGCGAAGATGCAGCCCACGCTCCACAGGTCCACGGGGGTGGCGTAGGCGGCCTGGAGCAGCACCTCCGGGGCACGGTACCACAGCGTCACCACCTGGGGGGGGGACACCAACCAGCCCCACGGTGACCCCCACCCCACGGCCACCAGCCCCAACTCCACGGCCAACCTGCTCCACAGCCACCCAGGACCCACAGCTCCTCGGCTTCATGGCCAACGTCACCCATGGCCACCAGGACCCACGGCCCACCGTGGCTTCATGGCCAACCCAACCTGTGGCCAACATGACCCATGGCCACCCAGATCCATACCCACCTGGGACTCACAACTCCTCGGCTTCATGGCCACCAGGACCCAGGGCCACCAGGACCCACAGCCCACCTATGACTCACAGGTCCTTTGCTTCATGACCAACCTGGGACCCACAGCTCCTCAGCCTCACGGCCACCCCAACCCATGGCCAACCAGCTCTTCTCCATCCCGAGACCCACATCTCCTCCCAGCCAACCCCACCGGCCTTTGGGCCCCACATCTCCCACCCTGCCCCGCCAGAAGGACGCACCACGGGGGTCAGGGCCATCTGGCAGCTGTAGATACGGGCCAGGCCGAAGTCGGCCAGTTTGACCTGCCCGTTACTGGTCACCAGGATGTTCTCGGGCTTCAGGTCCCGGTGGACGATGCAGTTGGAGTGGAGAAAGTCCAACCCCCGCAGGAACTGCCTCATCAGGTCCTGGGCAGGGGGGAGGGTGACAATGACAAACGTGGCCACCGTGTGGAGCTCGGTGGCCACCGGGGACCTCCCCCAACCTTGATGGTGTCGTGGGGCAAACCCGGGGGGGGCGCCTTGTCCAGAAAGGTCTTGAGATCCTGGTCCACGTGCTCGAAGACCAAGGTCACCTTGGTCTCCCGCTCGGTGCGGGCGGTGGCACAGACGTCCATCAGCCTGGGGACAGCGGGGGGGAGGCAATGGGGGGGGACACACACGAGGGGGTCAACAAGGGGGTCACAGCCCCCACCCGACTCCACCAGCCAGGAGATGCTAAGGTGGGAGGTGGTGGACCCCCATCTCCTGTCCCACCACCCCGCAGCCAGGACCAAGAGGTGGGAGGTGGCTCCTGTCACCCTCCACCCGTAGTTGTGGGGCAGGAGGTGTCACACCCCCGCCCCCTGCTTTGTCCCTCACCCCATGGCCATGGGGCAGAGCAGTGGGGCAGGGGATGGCCTGTCCTCCGCCCCCTGCCCCACAACCTTGTGATGAGCCCATGGGGCAGGAGATATTGGTCTCCCACCCCATGGCCACGGGGCAGGACCATGGGGTAAAGCCTTGGGACCCACATCTATGGGGCAGGAGAAGGCCTGTCCTTCACCCCCTGCCCCACAACGACCCCAGGGGCCAGGAGACCCCCCCCTCTTTTCAACCCCCAACCCTGATGGAACCGGAGCCGGTGCCTTCCCCCCATCCCTGCCATGGGGCTGGGGGAGGGTGGGGTGGGGCGGCACTATGGGGCAGGGCCGTGGGGGGGGTCTCACCGCACGATGTTGGGGTGGTCGAAGTGCTCCAGGCGCTTGAGGAGGGCGACCTCGCGGACGGCGCTGAGGGGGAGCCCGTTCTCCGTCCCCGTCACCCGCACGTTCTTCAGGGCCACGAAGCGGCCGCTGGCCCGGTCCCGCGCCTTGTACACCGTCCCGTAGGCCCCCACCCCGATCTCTGCCACCGGCTCGTACTGCGCCATCCTGCCCCACGGCAACCCACAGCGACCCATAGCGAGACATCCCCCCCCCCCAGAACTCACAGAGACACCCCC
>NW_015091188.1:8941-11937 GCF_001431845.1 Calidris pugnax | reverse complement strand
GGGGCACTGAGTCACCCCAAAGGGTCGGGGGGGGCCAGGGGGTGCCAGGGAACAGCCGGCACCAACGAACCCAAAACCGCCTTTTATTGGCCAATAAATAAACCTTTAAATAACCCGGGAAGCGCCCCCGGGGGGAGGGAGGGGGGGGACCGAGGGGTCAAGGCCACCGTCAGGGGGTCACCAGGGCCACCAGAGTCTAGGCCACCAAAGGAATCGGTGGCTACCAAGGAAGTTGGGGACACCGTGGGGGTCAGGGCCACCATCAGTGGCCATCAGCGGGGTCAAAGCCACCACCAGGCTTGGGGACACCATGGGGTCAAGGCCACCACTGGGGTCAGGGGCCACCACTGGGGTTGGGGGACACCAGGGTCAGGGCCACCACCGGGGCCAGGAGACATCACTAGGGCTAAGGCCACCACCAGGGTCAGGGCCACTGCTGGGGTTGGGGACACCATCAGGGTCTGGGGCTACCAGGATCGGGGCCACCAGGATCAGGGCCACCACAGGAGTCAGTGGCCACCACGGGGGTTGGGGACACCATGGAGGTCAGGGCTACTGCCAGGGCCACCATCAGGGTCACCACCACTGAGTCTGGGGCCGCCACCAGAGTGGGTGCCACCACCAGGGTTACAGCCACCACCTGGGTCGGAGGACACCATGGGGTCAGGGCCACCACCAGGGTCACCATCACTGACGTTGGGGCCACCACCAGAGTGACCACCATCGAGTCTGGGGCCACCACCAGAGTGGGTGCCACCAGGGTTGGGGCCACCACTGGTGATGGGTCCACCACTGGCCACACGCTTGTCCCTCGTGGGTCCCCCCGCTCACCGGCTGAGGAACTGGAGGTTGATGGTGGCCTCAGGGACCAACAGGGTGCGGGTCATGGGACGGATGAGGCCACCACCGGGTTCCGGACGCACCTGGAAGCGCAGCAGGATCTGCCGGGACGGGCAAGAGGGGGATATTAGGGACAACCAGAGATGGTTGGAGATGGTTGGGGATGGAGGGTTGGGGACAACCAGAGATGGTTGGGGATGGAGGGTTGGGGACGGTTGGGGACAGTTGGGGGGTGGTGGCCCCTCACCTGTGCCAGTGCCAGGTGGACCTCCAGCTCGGCCAGGCGACGTCCCACGCAGCTGCGCTTGCCCACCCCGAAGGGGAGGGAGGCGAAGGGGTGACGGGTGCCATCAGGGGACAACCAGCGCTCCGGGAGGAAGGCGTCGGGGGCCGGGAAGAGGCGGCCGTCGCGGGAGGCGGCGTAGTGACAGAGGGTGATGAGGGTCTGGGGGGACACGACACACGGTGGTGGGGGGTGGGGTGGTGAGTGGGGACACGGAAGGGACACGGGGGGGACCCGGGGACACAAACCCCCCCTGAGGTCACCTTGCGTGGCACCAGGTAGTCGCCCACACGGATGTCGCGGTCGGGGACGACGCGGGCGTTGGCGGGGATGACGGGGTAGAGCCTGGTGGGGAGGGTGTGGGGGGGTGTCACCACAGCTGCCACCACCCCCCTGCCCCCCCTCCTGTGCCCATCCGTGGCTTCATCTCCTGTCCTTATCCTCGTTCCCACCCCTGGCTTCATCCCTGTCCTTGTTGCCATCTTCAGCCCCATCCTCAGCTCCGTTCTTGTCCCCGTCTTCATCTCCATCTTCATCCCCATCCTCATCTTCTTCCCTATCCTTGTCCCCATCTTCACCCCAAGACCCATCTTCATCCCCATCCTTGTCCTCATCTTCATCCCCATCACCACCTTCATCCCCATCCTTGTCCCCACCTTCCTCTCCATCTCCATCCCCATCCTTGTCCCCACCTTCACCCTCGCCCCTGTCCCCTCCATCCCTGTCCCCACCTCAGGGTCTCCTTCACCACAGCCCTCAGCAGGGGGACCCTCCCCAGGGCGGTGACTGAGGAGCCACCTCCGTTGCCCAGGGTGGCCACCAGGTCCCTGTGCAGGGCCTCCTGCACCCCGGGGTGCCGGGCCAGCTCGTAGAGGCTCCACGAGAGGGTGCTGGAGATCTGCAGGGTGGGAGGAGGTGACATCAGCAGGACTGCACCGAGACGGAGGGCCACCCAACCCCAACGTGCCCCTCTCCTCACCGTGTCCACCCCAGCCAGCAGCAGCTCGGTGACGTTGCCATAGATGACCTTCATGGGGACCTTCTCCTGGGCCAGGTGGTCGGTGAGACACATCTCTGTGGGTTGGCCCCGTTGGGCCACCTCGGCCACGCGCCGGTCAATGTGCCCTTTGGCTGGGAGAAGAGGAATCTCCGTGAGCGTCAGGGCGGGCGACGGGGACCTTCAGCTGTCCCCGTGTCCCCCTGGGTGGCCCCTCACCGAAGGCGAACATGTAGTCCCAAGCCTCGCAGAAGGTCCTCCAGGGCTTGGGGAAGAGGCGGTGGAGGGGCTTGGGCATGGCCATGGTGAGCAACGTCAGCACGAACATGGTGTTGATGGCCCGGATGAAGGTCTCCGTGTCCCTGGGCACCTCCTGCTCCAGGCAGCCCAGGCGGGAGGAGAAGAGGACGGAGGAGATGCCTGGGGAGAGGGGGACAAGAAGGGGACAAGGGAGTCAACCAGGGGACAAGGGGAGACACTGGGACATGGAGGATCTTGGGGAACCCTGGGGATGGAGGATCTCGGCAAACCCTTGGGGACACAGGAGGCCCTTGGGGATGTGGTGGGGACAAGGGGAGCCCTGGGGACATGGAGGACCTTGGAGAAGATGAGGAGCACCATGGGGTCCATGGGGAGCCCTGGCTGGGGGGGACACACAAGAGTCCTTGGGGACACTGGGGCGGGGACAGAGGGTGCCCTGGGGACGTGGGGGGGGACATGGGATGTCCCCAGGAACATGGTGAGACCCTGGGAGGACACGAGGAGCCGGGGGGGGAGACGGACACACGGGGAGACTTTGGGGGACACGGGGAGCCCCTTGGGGACACGGGGAGACTTTGGGGGGGGCGTGCCACATCCCCGGTGACACCCCCCAGA
>NW_015091188.1:5970-6207 GCF_001431845.1 Calidris pugnax | reverse complement strand
CGTGTCCCCCCCCCGTGCCCACTCACGCGGTGAGCAGCCCGCAGGCGTGCCCGCGGCAGAGCCGGTGGTCCTTCCAGGAGGAGAGGTGGGAGCGGACGGGAAAGTCGCCCTCCTGGCGCAGCACTTGCTCGATCAGCCCGGCCTCCGCCACGTGCACCGTCAGGATGGGCCCGAAGCTCGCCTTCCACACCGGCCCGTACCGGGCACGGCCCTCCACCTGCGGCGGCACGGTGAGCT
>NW_015091188.1:0-935 GCF_001431845.1 Calidris pugnax | reverse complement strand
GGGGCAAGGACAATGGGGGCAGGGACGTGGGGATGGGGACACCATGGGCAAGGTCACCAGGATCAGGGACACCAGGCATGAGGGACACCATGACTGGGGACCCCAGAGGTCAGGGACACCAAGAATGGGGACATTATGGCCAGGGTCACCATGACGTGTGACAACATGACTGGGGACCCCAGGGGTCAGGGACACAAGGGATGGGGACACCGGGGGTCAGGGACCCCAGGGACACTGGGGACATCATGACCCAGGCCAGCATGATCAGGGACAACAAGGCCAGGGATGCTGGGGTCAGGGACACTGGGGACAAGGACACCATGGGTAAGGCCACCATGGCCAGTGACACCAGGGATGGGGGCACCATGGCCAAGGTCACCATGATCAGGGAAACCATGACTGGGGATACCAGGGGTAGGGGACACCAGGGATGGGGACACGATGGGCAAGGCCACCCTGACCAGTGACACCATGACCAGGGACATCAGGGATGGGGACCCCAGGGACACTGAGGACACCATGGCCAAGGCCACCATGATTGGGGTTCGTAGGGGTTCATAGGGGTCTGTAGGAGTTCGTAGGGGTCTGCAGGGGACTATAAGGGTCTATAGGAGTCCTCAGGGACCCTGCAGACCCCTGTGGAACTCTACGGAACCCTGCAGACCCCTACGGACTGCTGCAGACCCCTATACAACCTACAGACCCCTACAGACCCCTACATGTAGGGGGTGACCCTCAAGTGTGGGCAAGAAGAACTGTCCATTTTTTGGAGCTTCTCTGGGAACTGCTTGCAATGCCAGACAGACTTTGGGTCTGCAGGCTTTCCTGGCTGTTGTAGTGTCAAAACCACCTTTTGCCATTTTTCAGGTCCGGGGTCAAAATCGGGCCGAACGGTTGGAGGTGACTCTCAGGGTCAAAGTGTGGGCAAGAAGAAC
>NW_015091187.1:9117-11939 GCF_001431845.1 Calidris pugnax | reverse complement strand
TGGGATGGAGATGGAGATGATGGAGATGAAAATGGGATGGGGATGGAGATGGGATGGGAAGAGATGGAGATGTGGATGAGATGGGATGGAGATGGAGATAGGGATGGGATGGGGACAGAGATTGGGATGGAGATGGAGATGATGGAGATGATGGAGATGGGGATGGGAAGAGATGGAGAGGGAGAGGGAGAGGGAGATGGAGAGGGAGATGGGATGGGGATGGATGGGATGGGGATCGGGATGGAGGTGGAGATGGGATGGGGTTGGGATGGGAAGAGATGGAGATGGGGATGGGGATGGAGATAGAGATAGGGATGGGGATGGAGACTGGGATGGGATGGGGATGGAGATTGGGATGGAGATGAAGATGATGGGGATGGAGATGGGATGGGGATGGGAAGAGATAGAGATGGGATGGAGATGGAGATGGTTATGGAGGTGGGGTGGAGATGGTGATAGGATGGACATGGGAGGGGATGGGGACAGGGATGGAGATGGGGATTGAGGTGGAAATGGAGATGAGGGTGAAGATGGAGATGGAATGGAGATGGGGTGGGGGATGGTGGTGGAAATGGAGTTGGAGATGAGGATGGGGATGGGATGGAGATGGAGATTGGGATGGAGATGGAGATGGGGATGGAGATGGAGACTGGGATAGGGATGGGATGGGGATGGAGATGGGGATGGGGATGGGATGGGGATCAGGATGGAGGTGCAGATGGAGATGGGATGGGAAGAGATGGAGATGAAATGGAGATGGAATGGAGATGGAGATAGGGATGGAGATGGAGATGGAGATGAAGATGATGGGGATGGGATGGAGATGGAGATGGGGATGGGATGGAGATGGAGATGGGGATGGAGATGGGGATGATGGAGATGAGAATGGGATGGGATGGGAAGAGATGGAGATGGAGATGGAGATGAAGATGGAGATGGGGATGGGGATGGGATGAGATGGGGATGGAGATGGAGATGGGGATGGGATGGAGATGGAGATGGGGATGGAGATGGGGATGATGGAGATGAGAATGGGATGGGATGGGAAGAGATGGAGATGGAGATGGAGATGAAGATGGAGATGGGGATGGGGATGGGATGAGATGGAGATGGAGATGGAGATGGGGATGGGATGGAGATTGGGATGGAGATTGGGATGGAGATGGGATAGGGATGGAGATGATGGAGATGGAGATGGGGATGGGGATGGAGATGGGGATGGAGATGGAGATAGGGATGGAGATAGGGATGGAGACAGAGATTGGGATGGAGATGATGGAGATGATGGAGATGAGAATGAGATGGGAATGGGGATGCAGATGGGATGGGAAGAGATGGAGATGGGGATGAGATAGGGATGGGATGGGGACAGAGATTGGGATGGAGATGGAGATGATGGAGATGATGGAGATGATGGAGATGATGGAGATGATGGGGATGGGAAGAGATGGAGATGGAGATGGAGATGGAGATGGGGATGGGGATGGGGATGGGGATGGGGATGGGGATGGGATGGAGATGGGATGGAGATGGAATTGAGATGGAGATGGGATGGAGATGGAATTGAGATGGAGATGGAGATGGGAAGAGATGGAGATGGGATAGAGATGGAGATAAGGATAGGGATGGGATGGGGATGGAGATGGGGATGGGATGGAGATGGAGATGGAGATAGGGACAGAAATTGGGATGGAGATGGAGATGATGGAGATGATGGAGATGATGGAGATGGGGATGGGATAGGAAGAGATGGAGATGGGGATGGGAGGGGGATGGATGGGATGGGGAGTAGGATGGAGGTGGAGATGGGATGGGGTTGGGATGGGAAGAGATGGAGATGGGATGGGGATGGAGATAGAGATAGGGATGGGGATGGAGACTGGGATGGGATGGGGATGAAGATTGGGATGGAGATGAAGATGATGGGGATGGAGATGGGGATGGGAAGAGATAGAGATGGGATGGAGATGGGGATGGAGATGGGGATGGAGATGGGGATGGGGATGGAGATGGGGATGGAGATGGGGATGGAGATGGGATGGGGACAGAGATTGGGATGGAGATGGAGATGATGGAGATGATGGAGATGGGGATGGGAAGAGATGGAGATGGAGATGGAGATAGGGATGGGAGGGGGATGGATGGGATGGGGATCAGGATGGAGGTGGAGATGGGATGGGGTTGGGATGGGAAGAGATGGAGATGGGATGGGGATGGAGATAGAGATAGGGATGGGGATGGAGACTGGGATGGGATGGGGATGAAGATTGGGATGGAGATGAAGATGATGGGGATGGGATGGAGATGGAGATGGGGATGGGATGGAGATGGAGATGGGGATGGGGATGGGATGGGGATCAGGATGGAGGTGCAGATGGAGATGGGATGGGAAGAGATGGAGATGGGGATGGGGATGGGATGGGGATCAGGATGGAGGTGCAGATGGAGATGGGATGGGAAGAGATGGAGATGGGGATGGGGATGGGATGGGGATCAGGATGGAGGTGCAGATGGAGATGGGATGGGAAGAGATGGAGATGGGGATGGGGATGGGATGGGGATCAGGATGGAGGTGCAGATGGAGATGGGATGGGAAGAGATGGAGATGGGGATGGGGATGGGATGGGGATCAGGATGGAGGTGCAGATGGAGATGGGATGGGAAGAGATGGAGATGAAATGGAGATGGAATGGAGATGGAGATAGGGATGGAGATGGAGATGGAGATGAAGATGATGGGGATGGGATGGAGATGGAGATGGGGATGGGATGGAGATGGAGATGGGGATGGAGATGGGGATGATGGAGGTGAGGATGGGGTGG
>NW_015091187.1:7148-7740 GCF_001431845.1 Calidris pugnax | reverse complement strand
GGGAGATGGAGATGGAGATGGGGACGGGGATGGGATGGGGATGGAGATGATGGAGATGGGATTGGGATGGAGACAGGGATGGAGATGGATGGGATGGGATGGGATGGGGTGGGATGGAGATGGAGATGGAGATGGAGATGGAGATGGGATGGGGATGGAGTTGGAGATGGAGATGGAGATGGAGATGATGGAGATGGAGATGGAGATGGGATGGAGATGGAGATGGGAGTTACCTGCGCATCGCTTGCAGATGACGAGGCAGAGGTTGATGGAGGCCCAGTCGGGGTTGGGGGAGCCGCAGTCGGCGCAGAAGCGGTTGGATTCCACCCCCCAGATCCTCTCGGCCACCTCCGAGTTGGAGAGGGCCTCGGCGATGGCCTGTCTCATGGCCTCCACCCACTCCTCCTTCTCCTGCTCCGACTCGGCCCAGAAGCTGCCGAGGAGAGGATGATGATGATGGGGTGGGGGTGGGGGGAAAAAAAGGGGATGGGGTGGTCACAGAAGGGGGGAGGGACCTCCAGAAGACACCCCCTCCCCAACAACTCCAGGAGGGTTAACCCCAGATGATGGGGTTGGAGCATCTCCAAAGAAG
>NW_015091187.1:0-1606 GCF_001431845.1 Calidris pugnax | reverse complement strand
CCCCCCCCGGGGTCGGGGGGGTCTTCTCGGCCAAGGCCTGCAACGTCCTCATCCACTCCTTACGCTCCACTGAGGAGGACACGCAACGGGGGGGTCAAGACACCATCCCAGGAGCAACCCATGGGAGGTGGGGATGGGTTGGGTTGGGTTGGGAATGAAGAAATTGGGGGGGAATGAAGAAATTGGGGGGCGGTCACCCAGGAAAGTGTCATTTTTTCCACCCCCCACATCTCTCACCATCGTTTTCGGCCCGAAAGACGAAGTTGCGGTTGTTGGTGACGACCTCGAACTTCTGGTCCCCGACGCTGGAGACGCGGGAGATGGAGGAGACGGGGATGAAGCGCTTGGAGTAGGTGTCCTGGAGAGAGAGATGGGGGTCGGGGTGGGGGGGGACATCTAAGACACTCCCCCCCCCAAAACACACACCCCCCGGGCTGGGGGAGATGGGATGGGGTGGGAACACCCCGCCCTGGGGTGGAGATGCTGGAGGATCTGTGTCCTGGAAGCTCCAAGATGGGATGGAACCACCTCAGGATCATGATACCAAGAACATTCATGTCCAGGAAGCTCCAAGATGGGATGAGACCACCCCAGGATCATGATGCACACAGCATTGATGTCCAGGAAGCTCCAGGATGGGATGGAACCCCCCCAGAATTATGATGCCGAGATCCTCCATGTCCAGGAACCTCCAAGATGGGATGGTGTCATCCCAGGGTTGAGATTCTGAGAGCATCCATCATCAGGAAGCTCCAGGATGGGATGGAACCCCCCCAGAATTATGATGCCGAGATCCTCCATGTCCAGGAACCTCCAAGATGGGATGGTGTCATCCCAGGGTTGAGATTCTGAGAGCATCCATCATCAGGAAGCTCCAGGATGGGATGGAACCCCCCCAGAATTATGATGCCGAGATCCTCCATGTCCAGGAACCTCCAAGATGGGATGGTGTCATCCCAGGGTTGAGATTCTGAGAGCATCCATCATCAGGAAGCTCCAGGATGGGATGGAACCCCCCCAGAATTATGATGCCGAGATCCTCCATGTCCAGGAACCTCCAAGATGGGATGGTGTCATCCCAGGGTTGAGATTCTGAGAGCATCCATCATCAGGAAGCTCCAGGATGGGATGGAACCCCCCCAGAATTATGATGCCGAGATCCTCCATGTCCAGGAACCTCCAAGATGGGATGGTGTCATCCCAGGGTTGAGATTCTGAGAGCATCCATCATCAGGAAGCTCCAGGATGGGATGGAACCCCCCCAGAATTATGATGCCGAGATCCTCCATGTCCAGGAACCTCCAAGATGGGATGGTGTCATCCCAGGGTTGAGATTCTGAGAGCATCCATCATCAGGAAGCTCCAGGATGGGATGGAACCACCCCAGAATTATGATGCCGAGATCATCCATGTCCAGGAACCTCCAAGATGGGATGGAAACATCCCAGGATTGAGATGCCAAGAGCATCCGTGTCTGGGAAGCTCCAAGACGGGATGGAACCACCTCAGGATCATGATACCAAGAGCATCCATGATTGAGAAGCTCCAAGATGGGATGAAACCACCTTGAGATCTCAATGCCAAGAGCATCCATGATTGAGAAGCT
>NW_015091186.1:1275-1533 GCF_001431845.1 Calidris pugnax | reverse complement strand
AAATGGGGGACAAAAGGGGGAGAAAATGGGGGACAAAGAGAAACAAAATGGGGGATGAAGGGGAAGACAATGGGGGATGAAGGAGGAGAAAATGGTGGACAAAATGGCGGCCAAAGGGGGACAAAAAATGGTGGAGGAAGGAGGAGAAAATGGGGGACAAAGAGGACACAAAATGGGGGATGAAAAGGACAAAATGGGGGAGAAATGGCCAAAATGGGGGACAAAAGGGGGAGAAAATGGCGGGTGAAAGGGAGACAA
>NW_015091186.1:572-1002 GCF_001431845.1 Calidris pugnax | reverse complement strand
AGGGGGGGGAAGAGAAGGGGGAAAAAGGGGGGACAAAAGGGGGAGAAAATGGGGGATGAAGAGCACAAAATGGAGGACAAAATGAGGGACAATTGGGGGACAAAATGGTGGACGAAGGAGGAGAAAATGGGGACAAAGAGGACAAAAATGGGGGATGAAAAGGACAAAATGGGGGAGAAATGGCCAAAATGGGGGACAAAAGGGGGAGAAAATGGCGGTTGAAAGGGAGACAAAATGGTGGATGAAGAGAAGACAAAATGGCGGCCAAAGGGGGGACAAAATGGGGGAGAAATGGCCAAAATGGGGGACAAAAGGGAGAGAAAATGGGGGGTGAAGAGGAGACAAAATGGAGGCCAAAATGGTGGTCAAGGAGGGGACAAAATGGCGGCTGAAGAGGACACAAACCGGCGGCCAAAAGGGGGACAAGATG
>NW_015091186.1:0-215 GCF_001431845.1 Calidris pugnax | reverse complement strand
GGGGGGGCGGAGGGGGGGGAAGGGGGGGGCGGAAGGGGGGGAAATGGTGGATGAAGAGGACAAAATGGTGGACGAAGAGGAGACCAAATGGTGGCTGAAGGGGACACAAAATGGCGGCCAAAGGGGGAGAAAATGGGGGATGAAAAAGACACAAAATGGAGGACAAAATGATGGACAATTGGGGGGCAAAATGGTGGATGAAGAGAAGACAAAAT
>NW_015091185.1:84225-85871 GCF_001431845.1 Calidris pugnax | reverse complement strand
CATAACCATCTCTTCACCTCCATCCCTGTTCCCACCCCATCCCCATCTCCTTGTCCTTGTCCCCATCCCTGTGCCCACCCCATCCCCATCTCCTCCTCCCTGTCCCCATCCCTGCGCCCACCCTGTCCCCATCTCTTTGTGATGGTCCCTGTGCCACCCCCCATTGCCCTGTGCCCACCCCATCCCCATCTCCTTGTTCCTGTCCCTTTCCCTGTGCCCACCCTGTCCCCATCTCTTTGTGACTGTCCCTGTGCCCACCCCATAACCATCTCTTCACCTTCATCCCTGTGCCCACCTCATCCCCATCTCCCCATCCCTGTGCCCACCCTGTCCCCATCTCTTTGTGACGGTCCCTGTGCCACCCCCCATTGCCCTGTGCCCACCCCATAACCATCTCTTCACCTCCATCCTTGTGCCCACCCCATCTCATTGTCCCTGTCCCCATCCCTGTGCCCACCCTGTCCCCATCTCTTTGTGACACCTGTACCACCCCCCATTGCCCTGTGCCCACCCCATAACCACCCCACTGTGCCTATCCCTGGGCCAACCCCCTCCTAAACTTGTCCCCGTGCCTGTCCCCACCCCCATGTGCCCACTCCATCCCTCTGTGCCCACCCTGTCCCCATTAACTGGTGGCACCTCCACTCCTCTCTGCCCACCCCTGTGTCCTCTCCATCCCCATTGTCCTTGTCCCCATCTCCTTGTGCCCATCTTGTGCCCACCACCTCTGTGCCCTCTCCCTCCCCGTCTCCCTGTGTCCATCCCCACCTCCTTGTGCCCATCTCCATCCCCATCTTGTGCCCATCACCCTGTGCCACCCCCATTCCCCTCTGCCCACCCCGGTGTCCTCTCCATCCCCATCGTCCTTGTCCCTGTCACCCTGTGCCCATCCTTCTCCCCATCTCCTTGTGCCCATCTCTGTCCCCATCTTGTGCCCACCACCCCCCTGTTCCCTCTCCATCCCCATTCCCCTGTGCCCACCTCGTCACCATCTCCTTGTGCCCATCTCTGTCCCCGTCTTGTGCCCATCACCTTGTGCCCACCCCGTGTCCTCTCCATCCCCATCACCCTGTCCCCATCCTTGTTCCCACCCACTGTGCCCTCTTTCTCCTCATCATCCTGGGCTCAAGACCATGCCCTCCTTGATGCCCCCAGCCCCGTGGTGCCCCCCCAGCCCCTTCCCACCCCTCTGGGGTACCCACGTGCGGTAGAGGGTGGGCAACCCGCAGTGGGCACGGAAGCGGGAGAGCAGGCGGTTCTCCAGGTCGATGGTGGTGGTGCCAATCTCCTGGTCGGGTGGCAGCAGGTCATAGTCCAGTAGAGAGACCCGCAGGTCCTTCTCCAGTGGGATGGTGCCCATCACCTCGAACAGCCTGGCAGCGGGAGTGGCATCAGCCCCAGGGACGTGCCAACATGGGGGCTGGCACCCGCTGGCATGGGGAGTTGGCACAGGAGCTTGGTGGCACAAGGATGTGGTGACGTGGGGTCCCACCACCCTGGGAAACAGGGCTTCTGGTGGCATGGGGAATGGGGCATCTGGTGGCATGGAGACCCACCACCTTGGGGAACAGGACATCCGGTGGCACATGGACCCTCCAGCACGGGGAACAAGGCATCTGGTGGCATGGAGACCCACCAGCATGAGG
>NW_015091185.1:80008-82198 GCF_001431845.1 Calidris pugnax | reverse complement strand
CCCCGGGGTCCTCGGGCAGGGGGTAGACACAGAAAAGCCCCTGGGAGACCCACCTGGCTGTGCACCCCGAGGTGCCCCCACCCCAGCTCTGGGGTCCCCCCAAGGGGCTCTCACCCACCTTGAACTCGCCCACAGGGTCCTCCCCCGGCGTGGGGTGCCCCCCCGGTTGGTAGAGGGGGAAGGTCTGACAGAAATCCTGCAGCCCCTCGAATTCGGGCACCGCCTCCAGCTCGCAGCTGTAGATCTGGGGAGAGGTTCCTGTCCTTGTCCTTGTCCCTCATCCCCATCTCGGTGCTTCTTCCTCATCCTCCTCCCCTTCCTCATCCTTGTCCCCATCCCATCTTGAGTCCCGTCCTTGGCCCTGTCTCCATCCTTCTCGGTGCTTCTTCCTCATCCTCCTCCCCTTCCTCATCCTTGTCCCCATCCCATCTTGAGTCCCATCCTTGGCCCTGTCTCCATCCTCTTCTTCATCCCTCTCCCCATCCCATCCCATCTCATCCCCTTCTTCATCCCTCTCCCCATCCCATCCCATCTCATCCCCTTCTTCATCCCTCTCCCCATCTCATCCCCTTCTTCATCCCTCTCCCCATCCCATCCCATCCCCTTCTTCATCCCTCTCCCCATCCCATCCCTTTCTTCATCCCTGTCCCCAGCCTGTTCCCCTCCCAATCTCCGTCCCTGACCTTGTCCCCATCCTGTTTTCATCCTTGTCCCCATTCCCATCTCATCTGCATCACTGTCCCTGTCTTCATCCCTACCCCATCTTCATCCCTGTCCCCAACCATCCCTGTCCCCATCCCCTTCTTCATCACTAACCCTGTCCCCGCCCTTAATCTTCATCCCATTTTCATCCTTGTCCCCATCCCTGTCCTGCCCCAATCTCCATCTCATCTGCATCGCTGTCCCCGTCTTCATCCCTGTCCCCATCTTCATCCCTGTCCCCAACCATCCCTGTCCCCATCCCCTTCTTCATCACTAACCCTGTCCCCGCCCTTAATCTTCATCCCATTTTCATCCTTGTCCCCATCCCTGTCCTGCCCCAATCTCCATCTCATCTGCATCGCTGTCCCCGTCTTCATCCCTGTCCCCATCTTCATCCCTGTCCCCAACCATCCCTGTCCCCATCCCCTTCTTCATCACTAACCCTGTCCCCGCCCTTAATCTTCATCCCATTTTCATCCTTGTCCCCAACCCTGTTCGTGTCCCCATCCTATCTCCATCCCGGTCCCATCCCTGGCCTCATCTCAACCCCATCTTCATCCCTATCCCCATCTTCATCCCCATCCCCATCCATCTCCTTGTCCCCAACCATCCCTGGTCCCAATCCCCTGCTTTATTCTTGTCCCCATCCATCCTATCCCATCGCCATCCCTGTCCCCATCCCTGTCCCCTGCTCCACCTCCCAGGGTCTGGCTCACCTTCAGTCTGTCCCTGTTGTTCCTCCTCCGGCTCTTTGCCTTGTCCCCCATGGCCGCGTAGAATTTGCTCCACCAGTCGTCCTCTTCCTCATCTTCCTCCTCCGCAGCCTGGTGGGGAGCAGGATGGGGGGGGGACACTGGTGGCATGAGTTGCCCTGGTGGCTTTGGTGGCCCCATTCCCGTGCCCACCTTGTTGTCCACAGCCCCCTTCTTCTTGGTGGTGATCCTGGGCAGCATCTGCAGGGAGCAAAGGGGACTCTACTTGGGGAAACTGAGGCACGGGGGACCCCGCTGTGCGGTGGGTGCTGGGGACGTGGAGGACTCACCCGAGCTATCCTGCCCCAGGGAGCAGCTGTGGGGAGGAGAGGGACAAAGAAACCACCCCGGGATGGGGTCCTGCCTGTAGGAGAGAGATGGGGCAAGGGGTACCCGGGATGGGGCAGAGGTGGGACAGGGATGGGGCAGGGATGGGGAAGTGGAGTACCAGGGGTGGGGCAGGGGGTACCAGGGATGAAGCAGGCATGGGGCAGGAGGTATCAGGGATGGAGTAGGGATGGGGCAGGAGGAACCTGGAATGGGGTAGAGGGTACCTTAGCCCTCCCATGGGCACCTCCGGGTCACCGGGCCACCCACCCTGGCCATACCTTCCAAAAACGGGCTCCAGGGTGTTGGGCACGTACTGGTCCCGCTGGCCCAACGTCTTCGTCCCCAGCGAGACACGGACGTAGGGGTCACACTGGCAGCAGGGGGAGGGGACCGTCAGGGGGGCATG
>NW_015091185.1:77789-78326 GCF_001431845.1 Calidris pugnax | reverse complement strand
ATGGGGAAGTGGAGTACCAGGGGTGGGGCAGGGGGTACCAGGGATGAAGCAGGCATGGGGCAGGAGGTATCAGGGATGGAGTAGGGATGGGGCAGGAGGAACCTGGAATGGGGTAGAGGGTACCTGGGATGGGGCAGGGGGTACCAGGGATGGGGCAGAAGGTACCTGGGATGGGTCAGGGGGTACCAGGGATGGGTCAGGGGGTACCTGGGATGGAGCAGGAGATACCAGGGATGGGGCAGGGGGTACCAGGGATGGGGTGGGGATGAGGCAGGAGGTACCAGGGATGAAGCAGGGATGGGGTAGGGGGTACTAGGGATGGGGCAGGAGGTACCACAGATGGGGCAGGAGGTACCTGGGATGGAGCAGGGATGAGGTAGGGATGGGGCAGGAGGTACCAGATATGGGGCAGGGATGAGGTAGGGATGGGATGGGGCAGGAGGTATCAGGGATGAAGCAGGGGTTACCAGGGATGGGGCAGGAGATACCAGGGATGGGGAATGAGATTCCACGGATGGGGCAGGAGGGAGCTGGGAG
>NW_015091185.1:73804-76258 GCF_001431845.1 Calidris pugnax | reverse complement strand
ATCCCATTCCCCATCCCAGCCCTTGTCCATCCTCATCCCCGTTCCAATCCCAGCCATGTCCCCATCCCACCACTGTCCCATCCCTGTCCCCATCCTGTTCTCATCCCACCTTCATTCCTGTCCCCATCCCGTTCCCATCCCCTTCCTCATCCCAGACCTTGTCCATCTTCTCATCTTCCCTGATGGGGTGGGGATGAGGCAGGAGGTACCAGGGATGAAGCAGGGATGGGGTAGGGGGTACTAGGGATGGGGCAGGAGGTACCACAGATGGGGCAGGAGGTACCTGGGATGGAGCAGGGATGAGGTAGGGATGGGGCAGGAGGTACCAGATATGGGGCAGGGATGAGGTAGGGATGGGATGGGGCAGGAGGTATCAGGGATGAAGCAGGGGTTACCAGGGATGGGGCAGGAGATACCAGGGATGGGGAATGAGATTCCACGGATGGGGCAGGAGATACCTGGGATGGAGAAGGGATGAAGTAGGGATGGGATGGGGCAGAGGGTACCAGGGATGGGGCAGGGATGGGGCAGAAGGTACATGGGATGGGGCAGGGGCCACCAGGGACAGGGTAGGGGATACCAGAGATGGGGCAGGGAGTGGCAGGGATGGGGCAGGAGGTACCAGAGATGGAGCAGGGATGAGGTAGGGATGGGATGGGGCAGGGGGTACCAGGGATGAAGCAGAGGTTACCAGGGATAGGGCAGGAGATACCATGGATGGGGAATGAGGTACCTAGGATGGGGCAGGAGGTACCTGGGATGGAGCAGGGATGAGGTAGGGGGTATCAGGGATGAGGTGGGGATGGGGCACAGGGTACCAGCGATGAGGCAGGGATGGGGCAGGGGTTACCAAGGATGGGGCAGAAGGTACATGGGATGGGGCAGAGGCCACCAGGGATAGGGTAGGGGGTACCAGAGATGGGGCAGAGAGTGGCAGGGATGGGGCAGGATGTACCACAGATGGGACAGGAGGTACCTGGGATGAGGCAGGGGTTACCAGGAATGGGGCAGAAGGTACGTGAGATGGGGCAGGGGCCACCAGGGATAGGGTAGGGTGTACCAGAGATGGAGCTGGAGGTACCAGAGATGGAGCAGGGATGAGGTAGGGATGGGATGGGATGGGGCAGGAGGTATCAGGGATGAAGCAGGGGTTACCAGGGATGGGGCAGGAGATACCAGGGATGGGGAATGAGATTCCACGGATGGGGCAGGAGATACCTGGGATGGAGAAGGGATGAAGTAGGGATGGGATGGGGCAGAGGGTACCAGGGATGGGGCAGGGATGGGGCAGAAGGTACATGGGATGGGGCAGGGGCCACCAGGGACAGGGTAGGGGATACCAGAGATGGGGCAGGGAGTGGCAGGGATGGGGCAGGAGGTACCAGAGATGGAGCAGGGATGAGGTAGGGATGGGATGGGGCAGGGGGTACCAGGGATGAAGCAGAGGTTACCAGGGATAGGGCAGGAGATACCATGGATGGGGAATGAGGTACCTAGGATGGGGCAGGAGGTACCTGGGATGGAGCAGGGATGAGGTAGGGGGTATCAGGGATGAGGTGGGGATGGGGCACAGGGTACCAGCGATGAGGCAGGGATGGGGCAGGGGTTACCAAGGATGGGGCAGAAGGTACATGGGATGGGGCAGAGGCCACCAGGGATAGGGTAGGGGGTACCAGAGATGGGGCAGAGAGTGGCAGGGATGGGGCAGGATGTACCACAGATGGGACAGGAGGTACCTGGGATGAGGCAGGGGTTACCAGGAATGGGGCAGAAGGTACGTGAGATGGGGCAGGGGCCACCAGGGATAGGGTAGGGTGTACCAGAGATGGAGCTGGAGGTACCAGAGATGGAGCAGGGATGAGGTAGGGATGGGATGGGATGGGGCAGGAGGTATCAGGAATGAAGCAGGGGTTACCAGGGATGGGGCAGGAGATACCACGGATGGGGCAGGAGATACCATGGATGGGGCAGGGAGGTGTTCCAAGGATAGGGCAGGGAGTACCAGGGATGGGGCAGGAGGCACCAGAGATAGGGTAGGGGGCACCAGGGATAGGGTAGGGGGTAGCACAGATGGGGCAGGGAGTGGCATGGATGGGGCAGGAATGGAGCAGAGGGTACCAGGGCTGGGCAGGGCCATACCAGAGTCAGGAGGAAGGTTTCCAGAGCTGTGGGGCTGCCCCTCGCCGTGGGGCTGGCAGCAGTAGCGCCCCAGGTCCCGCACGCAGGCCTGCCCCACTTCGGGCCGGTACCCAAAACCCCTCGTGTCCAGCACCCGCAGCCGGATGGGGGGCATGTACCCCTCCTCCTCCGGGAGATGCTGGGGCCGAGCCACCCCGTCACCCCGGGGGGCCAGCAGCAGCCCCCCCGGGGGGTGCTACCCCCCACACACCCCCCCACCAGCCCCCCATCATCCTCACCAGCGTCAGCAGGAAGGCGGTGATGGGGAAATTGGGG
>NW_015091185.1:69194-73773 GCF_001431845.1 Calidris pugnax | reverse complement strand
CCAGCGTCAGCAGGAAGGCGTTGATGGGGAAATTGGGGTTGGTGGCGAGGTCGGCGATGGGGGGGGTCCGCAGGGTCTGGCCCCCACACTGCACCTCCAGGCTGGGCGCCCGCACGCCCCCCCGCAGCCCCCGCAGCCCCCACGCCAGCACCTGGGGGGGGACACTCAGCAATTGTCACCCACCCGCCTCGAGGTGCCCAGGAGTCACCTCCAGTGGGCTGGGTGCCTGGTGGGACACCGAAGGTGCTTGTCCCCATCCTTGCTCCTGTCCCCATCTTGTCCCCTTCTTCATCCCCTTCTTCATCCCCTTCTTCATCCCCTTCTTCATCCTTGTCCCCATCCCTTTAACACTGTCCCTATCCCTGTCCCCAGCCCGTTCTCCACCCAGTCTCCATCTCAGACCTTGTCCCCCATCCCACCACTGTCCCATCCTTGTCCCCATCCTGTTCCCCATCCCACCTTCATTCCTGTCCCCATCTCATTACTGTCTCCATCCTGTTCCCATCCCATTCCCCATCCCAGACCTTGTCCATCCTGTCATCATCCCCTTTCCAATCGATGTCCTTGTTCCCAGCCATGGCCCCATCCCACCACTGTCCCATCCCTGTCCCCATCCTGTTCCCCATCCCACCTTCATCCCTGTCCCCATCCCATCACTCTCCCCATCCTGTTCCCATCCCATTCTCCATCCCAGACCTTGTCCATCCTGTCATCATCCCCTTTCCAATCGATGTCCTTGTTCCCAGCCATGGCCCCATCCCACCACTGTCCCATCCCTGTCCCCATCCTGTTCCCCATCCCACCTTCATCCCTGTCCCCATCCCATCACTCTCCCCATCCTGTTCCCATCCCATTCTCCATCCCAGACCTTGTCCATCCTGTCATCATCCCCTTTCCAATCGATGTCCTTGTTCCCAGCCATGGCCCCATCCCACCACTGTCCCATCCCTGTCCCCATCCTGTTCCCCATCCCACCTTCATCCCTGTCCCCATCCCATCACTCTCCCCATCCTGTTCCCATCCCATTCTCCATCCCAGACCTTGTCCATCCTGTCATCATCCCCTTTCCAATCGATGTCCTTGTTCCCAGCCATGGCCCCATCCCACCACTGTCCCATCCCTGTCCCCATCCTGTTCCCCATCCCACCTTCATCCCTGTCCCCATCCCATCACTCTCCCCATCCTGTTCCCATCCCATTCCCCATCCCAGACCTTGTCCATCCTCATCCCCGTTCCAATCCATGTCCACGTCCCATCCCACCACTGTCCCATCCCTGTCCCCATCCTGTTCCCCATCCCACCTTCATCCCTGTCCCCATCCCATCACTGTCCCCATCCTGTTCCCATCCCATTCCCCATCCCAGACTTTGTCCATCCTGTCATCATCCCCATTCCAATCCATGTCCTTGTCCCCAGCCATGTCCCCATCCCACCATTGTCCCATCCTTGTCCCCATTCTGTTCCCCATCCCACCTTCATCCCTGTCCCCGTCCCATCACTGTCTCCATCCTGTTCCCATCCCATTCTCCATCCCAGACCTTGGCCATCCTCTCATCATCCCCTTTCCAATCCATGTCCTGGTCCCCAGCCATGTCCCCATCCCACCACTGTCCCATCCCTGTCCCCATCCTGTTCTCATCCCACCTTCATCCCTGTCCCTGTCCCATCACTGACCCCATCCCATTCCCCATCCCAGACCTTGTCCATCTTCTCATCTTCCCTGTTCCAATCCATGTCCTTGTTCCCAGCCATGTCCCCATCCCCCCACTGTCCCATCCCTGTCCCCATCCTGTTCCCACCGTGTTCTCATCCCAACTTCATTCCTGTCCCCCTCCCAGACCTTGTCCATCTTCTCATCTTCCCTGTTCCAATCCATGTCCTTGTTCCCAGCCATGTCCCCATCCCCCCACTGTCCCATCCCTGTCCACCTCCTGTTCCCATCACACTTTCATTCCTGTTCCCATCCCATTCCCCATCCCAGACTTTGTCCATCCTGTCATCATCCCCATTCCAATCCATGTCCTTGTCCCCATCCCTCTCCCTGTCCTTGTCCCTATCCCATCCCTTTCTTCATCCCTGCCCCTTGTCCTCAGCCTGTTCCCTTCCTTGTCCCCTCCCTGTTCCTGTTCTCATCCCACCTTCATTCCTGTCCCCATCCCATCACCGTCCCCATCCTGTTCCCATCCTGTTCTCATCCCAACTTCATTCCTGTCCCCATCCCAGACCTTGTCCATCCTCTCATCATCCCCTTTCCAATCCATGTCCTTGTCCCCAGCCATGTCCCCATCCCACCACTGTCCCACCCTTGTCCCCATCCTGTTCCCCATCCCACCTTCATCCCTGTCCCCATCCCATCACTCTCCCCATCCTGTTCCCATCCCATTCTCCATCCCAGACCTTGTCCATCCTCTCATCATCCCCATTCCAATCCATGTCCTTGTCCCCATCCCTCTCCCTGTCCTTGTCCCTATCCCATCCCTTTCTTCATCCCTGCCCCTTGTCCTCAGCCTGTTCCCTTCCTTGTCCCCTCCCTGTCCCCTCCCAAGTCTCACCTCCAGTGCCACCAGCCGCAGGAGTGGCCGGATACCCAGGGGGATGCTGAAGACCCCCTCCCTCCATGGGGGGGTGCTGATCTGGGCCAGGGACCCATCCTGCCGGGTGGTGGGGGGGGACAACGATGACAATGGGACCCCACCCCCTTGGTGCTCCTCACCCCACCCTCCCCACCAGCCCCTCACCTCGGCGTCGTGCAGCAGCTCAAAAGCAGCCAGCAGCTCCCCGGCCGGCCCCCCCGGCCCCCTAAGTGGGTACCGCCAAAGCCGGGGGGGCCGCCGGCGCCCCACATCCAGCCAAACATCTGGGGTGCAGATGGTCCTCCCCAGGAAACCACCGGCACCCTGCAAGGCATTGCTTGGGGACAACGATGACAATGGGACCCCACCACCTGGGTGCTCCTCACACCACCCTCCCCGCCAGCCCCTCCCCTCGGCGTCGTGCAGCAGCTCAAAAGCAGCCAGCAGCTCCCCGGCCGGCCCCCCCGGCCCCCTAAGTGGGTACCGCCAAAGCCGGGGGGGCCGCCGGCGCCCCACATCCAGCCAAACATCTGGGGTGCAGATGGTCCTCCCCAGGAAACCACCGGCACCCTGCAAGGCATTGCTTGGGGGTGAGTGCTCCCCTCACCCCTGGGTGTCCCCCCACCACCACCACCCATGGGTGCCGTACCCCTCTGTCCTGGTCGAAGACCTCCACCACCACCACGGGGGGCTCCTCCTGGACCCCCCGGGGGTCCCCGTAGAGCAGCACCCGGTGAAAAAGCAGCGTCTGGTCCCAGAGGGGGTCCAGGGTGCCAGGGAGAGCCCGGGTGCTCTGGCTGACGTGCAGGAAGGAGACGTGGGCGACGGGGTCTGGGGTGACAGGGACACCATCAGCACCCTGGGGTGCCCACCGGGGTGGGGGCTGGGAGGGGGGGGTCCCACCTGCGGTGGTCTTGGTGCCACGGGGTGCCAGCTCCAGCGCTTGGAAGACGTAGCAGCGGAGCTGGAAGAAGTTGGGTCCTGTGGGAGAGGCAGGGGCTTGGCAGGGGGGCCTGGGCACCCCCCCAGTATGTCCCAGTGTCCCCCCGTGTCCCCTGGGGCTCACGCTGGAAGGTGCAGAGGATGAAGGGCACGGGCTGCTGCCAGGGGGTCCGGGATGAGCCCCGTGCCTGTCGCTCTGCCCCAGCCGGCTCGTCCTCCTTGGCCGGGTCCTCTGTGCCCTGCGGTGGGGTGGGATGTGGGGTGGGCCCTTGTCCCTGCTGTCCCCTGGCCCTGCATCCTGCTGTCCCGTGTCCTACTGCCCCAGCATCGCTCCATCCATCCCCTCATCAATCCCTCCATCCATCTCTCCATCTTTCCATCCTGCCATCTCTCTGTCCCTCCCTTCATCCATCCCTCCATCCATCTCTCCATCCTTCCATCCTGCCATCTCTCTGTCCCTCCCTTCATCCATCCCTCCATCCATCTTTCCATCCTGCCATCCCTCTGTCCCTCTCTCCATCCACCCATCCATCCATCCATCCATCCATCCATCCATCCATCCATCCATCCATCCATCCATCCATCCCTCTATCCTTCTCTTCCCCTCTCCTTACATTCCTGCATCCCTCTCCCCCTACATGCCTCCATCCGTCTGTCCCTCCATCTGTCTATACCTCCATCCCTCCATCCCTCCAACCCTCTCTCCTGGTATCTCTGCGTCCCTCTCTCCCTTCATCCCTCCATCTGTCCCACCCTCCATCCCTTTCTCCTTCCATTCCTCCATCCCTTGCTCCATCCATCCATCCATCCATGCCTCTGTCCCTCGCTCCTTCTTTCCATCCCTCTCTCTCCACCCTCCCTTTATCCATCCATCCATCCATCCATCCATCCATCCATCAATTCCTCCCTCCCTCCATCCATCCATTCATCTCTCTGTCCTTTCCTCCCTCCCTCCATCCCTCTTTTCCTCCATCCCTTCATCCCTCCCTCCCTCCCTCCATCCCTTCTTCTCTCTATCCCTCCCTTCATCCCTCCCCCCATCTCTCTATCTCTCCATCCCTCCC
>NW_015091185.1:66943-69028 GCF_001431845.1 Calidris pugnax | reverse complement strand
ATGACCCCCCCGGTGCCCCCCAGCTCCCCCCAGCCACTCTCCTACCAGGGATCCCTCCAGGAGGAAGAGGGGAGCCACGGTTGAGCTCTGGGTGGGCACCATGTGCCGGTGCCAGCAGCGCCGCCGGCACACGTCCCCCGCCCGGGGCCGGAGGTGGAAGCGGGACCCCCAGAGGGACCCGTACTCCCAGCCCTCGGCCTCTGCCACCACCTCGGGGCTGTGCTGTGGGGACATGGGGCACACAGGGGACAGCATGGGGTGGCACGGCACGAGGGCATGGACAGGGCTGCTCACACCAGTGCGCTGGTGGGACAGGACCCGTCCCTGAAACCCCATCCCTGTCACCCCCATCCCTGCCACCCTCATCTTTATCACCCCATCCCTGCCCCCTCCATCCCTGCCACCCCGTCCCATCCACGCTCTCCCTGCCACCCCTCTCCCTGTCACCCCCACTCCTGTCACCCCCATCCCTGCCACCCTCATCTTTATCACCCCATCCCTGCCCCCTCCATCCCTGCCACCCCGTCCCATCCACGCTCTCCCTGCCACCCCTCTCCCTGTCACCCCCACTCCTGTCACCCCCATCCCTGCCACCCTCATCTTTATCACCCCATCCCTGCCCCCTCCATCCCTGCCACCCCGTCCCATCCACGCTCTCCCTGCCACCCCTCTCCCTGTCACCCCCACTCCTGTCACCCCCATCCCTGCCACCCTCATCTTTATCACCCCATCCCTGCCCCCTCCATCCCTGCCACCCCGTCCCATCCACGCTCTCCCTGCCACCCCTCTCCCTGTCACCCCCACTCCTGTCACCCCCATCCCTGCCACCCTCATCTTTATCACCCCATCCCTGCCCCCTCCATCCCTGCCACCCCGTCCCATCCACGCTCTCCCTGCCACCCCTCTCCCTGTCACCCCCACTCCTGTCACCCCCATCCCTGTCACTCCATCCTTGCCACCCCCATGTCATCACCCCACTCCCTGTCACCCCATCCCTGCCATCCCGATCTTGTCACCCCGTCCTTGCCATCCCCATCCCTGCCACCTCCTTCTGCCACCCCCATCGCTGCCACCTCTGTCCCATCTAGGCTGTCACTGCCACCCCATTCCCTGCCACCCCCATCCCTGCCACCTCCTTCTGCTACCCCATCCCTGCCGCCTCCATCCCTGCCACCCCTGTCCCATCCACCCTGTTCCTGCCACCTCATCCCTTCCACCCCCATCTTGTCACCCATGGGGCACACAGGGGACAGCATGGGGTGGCACGGCACGAGGGCATGGACAGGGCTGCTCACACCAGTGCGCTGGTGGGACAGGACCCGTCCCTGAAACCCCATCCCTGTCACCCCCATCCCTGTCACTCCATCCTTGCCACCCCCATGTCATCACCCCACTCCCTGTCACCTCATCCCTGCCACCCCCATCTTGTCACCCCATCCCTGCCACCTCCTTCTGCCACCTCATCCCTGCCACCCTCATCTTATCACCCCATCCCTGCCACCTCCATCTCAGCCACCCCTGTCCCATCCACCCTCTTCCTGCCACCCCATCCCTGCCAGCCCCATCTTGTCACCTCATCCTTGCCATCCCCATCCCTGCCACCTCCTTCTGCCACCTCATCCCTGCCACCCTCATCTTATCACCCCATCCCTGCCACCTCCATCTCAGCCACCCCTGTCCCATCCACCCTCTTCCTGCCACCCCATCCCTGCCAGCCCCATCTTGTCACCTCATCCTTGCCATCCCCATCCCTGCCACCTCCTTCTGCCACCTCATCCCTGCCACCCTCATCTTATCACCCCATCCCTGCCACCTCCATCTCAGCCACCCCTGTCCCATCCACCCTCTTCCTGCCACCCCATCCCTGCCAGCCCCATCTTGTCACCTCATCCTTGCCATCCCCATCCCTGCCACCTCCTTCTGCCACCTCATCCCTGCCACCCTCATCTTATCACCCCATCCCTGCCACCTCCATCTCAGCCACCCCTGTCCCATCCACCCTCTTCCTGCCACCCCATCCCTGCCAGCCCCATCTTGTCACCTCATCCTTGCCATCCCCATCCCTGCCACCCCCTTCTGCCCCCC
>NW_015091185.1:64237-66552 GCF_001431845.1 Calidris pugnax | reverse complement strand
CCCCCCCCTCCCTGCCACCCCCACCTTGTCCCCCCATCCTTGCCATCCCCATCCCTGCCAACTCCTTCTGCCACCCCATCCCTGCCACCCCTGTCCTATCCACCCCATCCTTACCATCCCCATCTTCTCACCCCATCCTTGCCACTCCATCCCTGCCACCCCCATCCCTGCCACCCTCATCTTTATCACCCCATCCCTGCCACCCCCATCCGTGTTCCTGCCATCCTTCTGCCACCCCATCCCTGCCACCCCTGTCCTATCCACCCCATCCCCACCACCCCCATCTTCTCACCCCATCCCTGTCACCACCATCCCTGCCACCCCCATCCCTGCCGCCCCCTCCTTGTCCCCACCGCCCCGTGCAGCCGGAGGAAGGTGGCCACGTCCTGCTCCCGTCCCTGGGCGCCAGGGTCCCTGTGGCGGGTGCGGAGCCAGCGCCGGCGCCGGTGCGTGTGGTAGGTCTTCTCGGTGGCGTGCCACGATGGCGGGGGGCTACCGGTGGCCACACTCACCCCGTACTGCCAACCTGGGGCACCAAGGTGTCCTCCTCACCACCGCTGCCACCAACCCATGGGGTGGCCGGTGGGGACACCCACTCACCAGCCTCATCCACGGCCCCCGCCACGTCCACCCGCCAGCCATCGGTGACGTGCCAACCCTGGGGACATGCCACCTCCTCCTTGGGTGGCACCGCCGCGCCGCTCTGCAAAACGGGGTGAAAACGGAGCTCTGATCATAGAATCATAGAATCACAGAATGGTTTGGGTTGGAAGGGACCTCAAAGATCATCAAGTTCCAACCCCCCTGCCCTGGGCAGGGACACCTCCCACCAGAGCAGGTTGCTCAAGGCCCCATCCAGCCTGGCCTTGAACCCCTCCAGGGATGGGGCAGCCACAGCTTCTCTGGGCAACCTGTTCCAGTGTCTCAGTCTCTCAGTGTCTCTGATGTATTTGTGTCACACACACCCCCCACAAGGTGTCCCCCAGGTTGTCACCCACTTACAGCATCAGTGGTGGCCACGGTGGCTGGTTGCCACTGGCCACCGAGTGGCCGGCTCTCATTCTCATAGACCTCCTCCAGCACCTCGCTCACGTTGGTCTCCGTGTCCAGCAGCAGCCTTGGGGACAAGGTGACCATGCTGGTGTCACCCCTCCTCAATGAGTGTCCCCCCCAAGGTGGCAGGGTGGGTGTCACCCACCCCGGAGGACTCACCTCCGCTGGGGCTCCACGGTCCAGGCTCCGTCCCAGCGCCAGCCCTTGGGGGGACGGATTCGGTGCCGGGGGACCCCCACTTTGCCGGCGCTGTCGGAGAAGCTGGGGCACCCCAGAAGCCCCCGGGGACCCCACTTGCCCAGTAGCTTGGTCTGGTTTTCATACTGGGAGGGGACACACGGGGTTGAGGGGGGCTGGGGGGGGTGAGGGCACCCTGGGGTGGTCCCCCCTCCCCACCCCAGGGCTCACCGTCTCGGCGTAGACGCGCAGGGTGCCCTCCAGGAGCCGTGGCAAGTCCCCGCTGTGGGCCACTAGTCCCAGCCACAGCCGCAGCCGGAGCTGGGCATGGATGTCCCCGGAGCCCTGTGACCCACACGGGGGGGACATGGAGGGGACATGGGGAGGGGACATGGAGATGTGGAGAAGGTCCAAGAGGGACATAGAAGGAACACAAAGGGGACATGGAGGGGGTACGGGGGGACATAGAGGGGAGATGTGGAGGAGACATGGGAAGAGGACATGGAGCAGGCGTGGAGAAGGTCTAGGGGGGACAGAGGGGACAGAGGAGACATGGAAGGGATGGGGAGGGGACATGGAGCAGACATGGAGAAGGTCCAAGAGGGACATAGAAGGGACACGGGGACATAGAAGGGATGTGGAGGGGACACAAAAGGGACATGGATGGAATGTGGAGGGGACATGGGGGATGTGGAGGGGACATGGGGAGGGGACATGGAGCAGACATGGAGAAGGTCTAGGGGGGACACAGGGGACATGAAAGGGATGTGGAGGGGACGTAGAAGGGACATGGAGAGGGTACGGGGGGGACACAGAGGGGAGATGTGGAGGGGACATGGGGAGGGGACATGGAGCAGATGTGGAGAAGGTCTAGGGGGGACATAGAGAGGACAGAGGGGACATGGAAGGGATGGGGAGGGGACATGGAGCAGACATGGAGAAGGTCTAGGGGAGACACAGGGGACATGAAAGGGATGTGGAGGGGACGTAGAAGGGACATGGAGAGGGTACGGGGGGGACACAGAGGGGAGATGTGGAGGGGACATGGGGAGAGGACATGGAGCAGACATGGAGAAGGTCCAAGA
>NW_015091185.1:60361-61695 GCF_001431845.1 Calidris pugnax | reverse complement strand
AAGGGGAAGGGAGGGGGGTCGGGGGGGGCATAGAGGGGAGATGTGGAGGGGACATGGGGAGAGGACGTGGAGCAGATGTGGAGAAGGTCTAGGGGGGACACAGAGGGGGGGGACAGAGGAGACATGGAAGGGATGGGGAGGGGACATGGAGCAGACATGGAGAAGGTCCAAGAGGGACATAGAAGGGACACGGGGACATAGAAGGGATGTGGAGGGGACACGAAAGGGACATGGATGGAATGTGGAGGGGACATGGGGGATGTGGAGGGGGGATGGGGAGGGGACATGGAGCAGACATGGAGAAGGTCTAGGGGAGACACAGGGGACATGAAAGGGATGTGGAGGGGACGTAGAAGGGACAGGGAGAGGGTACGGGGGGGACACAGAGGGGAGATGTGGAGGGGACATGGGGAGAGGACGTGGAGCAGATGTGGAGAAGGTCTAGGGGGGACACAGAGGGGACATGGAAGGGATGGGGAGGGGAGATGGGGAGGGGACATGGAGCAGACATGGAGAAGGTCTAGGGGGGACATAGAGAGGACAGAGGGGACATGGAAGGGATGGGGAGGGGACATGGAGCAGACATGGAGAAGGTCTAGGGGGGACATAGAGAGGACAGAGGGGACATGGAAGGGATGGGGAGGGGACATGGAGCAGACATGGAGAAGGTCTAGGGGAGACACAGGGGACATGAAAGGGATGTGGAGGGGACGTAGAAGGGACATGGAGAGGGTACGGGGGGGACACAGGGGAGATGTGGAGGGGACATGGGGAGAGGACATGGAGCAGACATGGAGAAGGTCCAAGAAGGACATAGAAGGGACAGAGGGGACACGGAAGGGATGTGGAGGGGACACAAAGGGGACATGGATGGAATGTGGAGGGGACATAGGGAGGGGACATGGAGCAGATGTGGAGAAGGTCCAAGAGGGACATGGAAGGGACACAAAGGGGACATGGAGGGCAGGCTGGGGGGGAATATAGAGGGGACACTGGGGGACATGGAGAAGACATGGAGGGGACACTGAGGGGACGTGGAGGGGATGTGGAGGTGGACATGGAGCAGACATGCAGAAGATCTAGGAGGAACATAGAGGGGACACCGAGGGGATATAGAGGGGACGTGGGGGGGATATAGAGGGGACATGGGGGGGGACAAGGAGCAGACATGGAGGGGACACAAAGGGGACATGGGGGGGGATATGGAGAGGATGTGAAGGGTTGATGGATGGGACACAGGAGATGGAGGGGACATGGATGGGACGCGGGGAACACGGAGGGGACGCAGAGGGGAGACGGGGGGCCCACCAGCAGGAAGAGAGTCTGGGTGCGGC
>NW_015091185.1:55575-59096 GCF_001431845.1 Calidris pugnax | reverse complement strand
CCAATTACCCCTTGGCATGCCCAGGTGTCCCCCCCACAAGCACCCCCTGCTTTGGGACCCCCAAGACCCCTCTCCCAGCTCACCCGCAGTCCTGGGCCAGCTGGCGCAGCAGCCTCCTGCCGATGTCCCCCACCGTGTCCCCACGGGCCCGCCGCAGCTCCACCACGTTCCTCCTCTACCAAGATGCCACCAAACCATCCCAAACTGGAGCTGGGGGGCTGGTGTCCCACCCCACACCACCCCACCATCCTCCTCCTTCCATGGGTCCTCACCAACCGCCGGCACAGGGCACGCAGGAGGTTCAGGGCATCCCAACGGTGGCTGGTGTCCTCCCAGGAGGAGGTGATGGCCACCACCGGCTTGTCACCGTACCTGGTGTCCCACCCCACACCACCCCACCATCCTCCTCCTTCCATGGGTCCTCACCAACCGCCGGCACAGGGCACGCAGGAGGTTCAGGGCATCCCAACGGTGGCTGGTGTCCTCCCAGGAGGAGGTGATGGCCACCACCGGCTTGTCACCGTACCTGGTGTCCCACCCCACACCACCCCACCATCCTCCTCCTTCCATGGGTCCTCACCAACCGCCGGCAAAGGGCACGCAGGAGGTTCAGGGCATCCCAACGGTGGCTGGTGTCCTCCCAGGAGGAGGTGACGGCCACTACCGGCTTGTCACCGTACCACGGCAGGTAGTGATAGCGGTTGCCTGCATCCAGAGCATCCCATGGGACACCTGTGGGTACCACCCCATCCCCATCGTCCCCCCCAACACCCAACCCTCTCACCATCGAAGAGGGGACACCCGTAGGGGGTGACGGAGGGGGACGGCTTGCAGGTGACATCCCCCCTGTCCCCATAATTGCCCAGGCTGAGCTCGAAGCGCAGGAGCTCGGGGCCGGGTGGCACCATGGTGGCAGAATAAAAGATGCCACACAGCCCGAAGCGGTGACGGGGGAACTGGCCCTGGGGCAAAAAAAAGAAAGAAAAAGGTGAGAATATCCCCAAAATACACCTCAAAACCAAAACCAACCAACCCCATGAGGTGGCATCACCGTGTCCCCACCTGCACCCGGGCGATGTCCTCGGGGGCGATGGTGTCTTGTTGGCATCTGCTCGGGGTCCCCATGTGGGTGCTGAGCTCCAGGAGCACCCGGCCCCGATAGGCCACCTGTAAAATAAGGGTGGTGGGGTGGGTGTGTGTGTCCCCCAAAAAAAAGAGGGGTGTTGTCCCCAATTTGTCACCCACTCACGGTGTTGGGCGTCCTGGCAGAATCCGGCCGGGGACCGTAGAAAGGGAGGAAGCTGGGTCCAAAGCAGGGTAAGAACCCAGGGGTCCCATCTCGGGGGAAAAGAGGGGGTTCAGTGGGGGAAGGAAGGAGGTGGGGGGGGGTGTCTGGGGGCTGGGGACCCCCCCCAACCCAAGGGTGGACCCCGCTCACCCTCAAGCTCGGCACCGGCAGAGGAAATTTGGGAGAGGTGGAGGGTGGCGGTGGCCAGCACCTTGCTCCTGTGGAACCTATGGGTGGGCAGGGGAAAAGGGGTGGGGGATCCCCCCCCCAAAAAATGGAGGGGCCCCCAGAAATGGAAACACACCCACCATCACCCCCTAAAACCAGGGTGGTCCCATAAAAAAGGAATGGTGCTCCAAACCATGTGTTCTCCCCCAAAAAACAGGGTGATCCCCCAAAACTGGGCTCACCACCCAAAAACGGGGTGGCCTCTCAAAATTGGAGGTGTCCCCCAAAACCGAGGTGTCCCCCAAAATCAGGATGTGCCCCTAAAAACATGGGTTTTCCCCCCAAAACCAGGGAGGACCCCCATAATTGGGGTGTTCCCCCAAAACCGGGGTGGTCTCCCCAAAACTAAGGTGGCCTCTCAAATTCGGGGTGTTCTCCCCAAACTGGGGTGGCCCCCCAAAACCGGGGTGGTCTCCCCAAAACCGGTGGTCCCATAAAAAAGGAATGGTGCTCCAAACCATGTGTTCTCCCCCAAAAAACAGGGTGATCCCCCAAAACTGGGCTCACCACCCAAAAACGGGGTGGCCTCTCAAAATTGGAGGTGTCCCCCAAAACCGAGGTGTCCCCCAAAATCAGGATGTGCCCCTAAAAACATGGGTTTTCCCCCCAAAACCAGGGAGGACCCCCATAATTGGGGTGTTCCCCCAAAACCGGGGTGGTCTCCCCAAAACTAAGGTGGCCTCTCAAATTCGGGGTGTTCTCCCCAAACTGGGGTGGCCCCCCAAAACCGGGGTGGTCTCCCCAAAACCGGTGTGGTCTCCCCAAAACCAAGGTGGCCTCTCAAAATCGGGGTGTTCTCCCAAACCAAGGTTTTCCCCCCAAACTGGGGGTTTCCCCTCAAACCAGGGTGGTCCTCCAAAATCGGGGTGTTCCCCAAAACCAGGGTGGTCCCTCAAAACTGGGGTTTGCCCCCAAAACCGGGGTGGTCTCCCCAAAACCAAGGTGGCCTCTCAAAATCGGGGTGTTCCCCAAAACCAGGGTGGTCCCTCAAAACTGGGGTTTGCCCCCAAAACCGGGGTGGTCTCCCCAAAACTAAGGTGGCCTCTCAAAATCGGGGTGTTCCCCCCAAACTGGGGTGGCCCCCCAAAACTGGGGTGGTCTCCCCAAAACCAAGGTGGCCTCTCAAAATCGGGGTGTTCTCCCAAACCGAGGTTTTCCCCCCAAACTGAGGGGTTTTCCCCCAAAACCAGGGTGGTCCCTCAAAACTGGGGTGGGCACCCATAATCAGGGTGTTCCCCCAAACTGGGGTGGCCCCCCAAAACACGGGTGGTCTCCCCAAAACCAAGGTGGCCTCTCAAAATTGGGGTGTTCTCCCAAACTGGGGTTTTCCCCCCAAACCAGGGTGGTCCTCCAAAAACGGGGTGTTCCCCAAAACCAGGGTAGTCCCTCAAAACTGGGGTTTTCCCCCAAAACCGGGGTGGTCTCCCCAAAACTAAGGTGGCCTCTCAAATTGGGGTGTTCCCCCCAACTGGGGTGGCCCCCCAAAACAGGGGTGGTCTCCCCAAAACCAAGGTGACCTCTCAAAATCGAGGTGTTCCACCAAAATGGGGTTTTCCCCAAAACCAGGGCGGTCCCTCAAAAATGGGGCTTTCCCCCAAAACCAGGGTTTTCCCTCAAATTCGGGGTGGCCCCCCAAAATCGAGGTGGTTCCCCAAAACAGGGGTGTTCCCCCCAAACCAGGATGGCCCCCCAAGAATCGAGGGGGGGGTCCCCCCACATACCCACTGAGGATGGCCAACTGGATCTCCTCGCAGATGGGGGGCAGCTGTGGAGAGGGAACAAAGGGGAGGTGCGCCCCACATTTTGGGGGGTGCCCCCACTTGGGGAAGGGGGTGCAGGACGCGTGTGGGGCTGGGAGGGGGGAGAAGGGGGGGTCACCTCACCCTCAGGGGGAAGAAGAAGACCTCGTTCCACACCGGGTTGGCGTCGGGGGGCATCACCCGGGTGCAGAGCTGTGGTGGGCACAGCCATCAGCACCCACTCCCCACCACCCACGTGGGATGGA
>NW_015091185.1:45306-51246 GCF_001431845.1 Calidris pugnax | reverse complement strand
CCGTCCTGCCAGCGAAGCTGACCCTCACCGCCGCCGCCACGAAGCCCCTCTTGCCACCGACCGTGGGGAGACATCGCCGAGCCGGCTCTGCACCGGTGATGGGGGAGAGGTGAGGGGGTCCCCATGGGTGGGTGGGGTGTGGGGGGGGTCACCATCACCCCAAAATCCCCCCCACCCACCCTGCGGCAGGTCCTCGGCGCGGTAGACGCGGAGCTGGAGCGTGGCGGTGCACGGTGGTGGCCTCAGCAGGTTGGCTTCCACGTCCTTGTCCTCTGGTGGCTCCTCCTGGTCCTTTTTTGGGATGGGGAGGTGGGAAAAAATTGGTGGACCCCCCCCAACTTTGGGTGTTGGGGGGGTGGTGGTGGTGAGGATGGAGGGGGACACACTCACCATCATCTTCTCGCCGGCGCGGAGGACGGCCAGGCTGACGCGGAGGTACCCCCGGGACACGGTGTCGGGGTGCCCGGGGTGCTGCAGGCTCAGCCACTTCCAGCTCAAGCTGTGTCCTGGAAAAAGTTTGGGGGGGACACCCCCTTCCATCAGCATCACCCCGCTGCTGTCACCCCCGGGTGTCACCTCAACCTTCTCACCTACCCGGAGCGCGGTAGACGGTGCCAACGTCCAGCTGTGGGGGACGGCAATGGGGTGAGAGTGGCCCAAGGGGTGGTGTGACCCCCATCCCACCACGTTCCAGAGTCACCTTCCTCACCTGGAAGACCCCGATGACGGCGTTGGCGCGGGTGGCCCGTGAGTCCAGCACCTGTGACACGGTGAGGGACACGGCCATCAGTGGCCACCCCGTTGTCCCCCTCCCCACCGGTGTCACCAATTTCCACCCCCCGACCTGGATGCGGATGGGCTCCGCTGCCAGCTGGGAGGGCGTCCCGTGGAAATCTTGGCAAAACACCTAGAAACGGGCAAAACATGGTGAGGGCGGGGGGTGAGGGGACACCGACGGGTCCCTGTGTCCCCTCCCCGTGGTCACCTCGTTGTAGTAAGGGTTGTTCCCCACCCGGATCCTGGTCCTGAAGCGGTGCTGGCCGATGAGGACTGTCACCACCGGCTTGATGGCATTGCCCTGGAGCTGGTGGCCCTCGATGATCCTCACCCGTACCTGTGGGACAGGGGGTGACACGTCAGATGGGATGTCACCCCTGGGTGCCACCCCCCACCCCCCATGGGACCCCTACCTGGAAATCCTCTTTGCTCCCCCCTGGGGGCTTGTCGGGGAGGTGGGGTGACCCCGGGGACATCACTCGTGGTGGCACTTGCAGGGGGATGGTGGCATCCTCAGCCGTGCCACGGGGGACGTAGGAGCAGCGGAGGGTGACAGTGCACTGCAAGGGGACAGGTGGCACCCCAGACCATGCCTGGTGGCACCCTGGGGTGCTGCTGGGTGGGTGCTCACCCCCGTGGGTTGTCCCCGAGGGTCCAGCAGCGGGACGTCACTGAGGGCCAACGGCAGCCCGGGGTCGGCCACCAACTGGTCCAATGACACTGTGGTGGCACCCAGGTCCCTGCGGGGACAGGAGGAGATGGTGAGGGTGGACACCCCTGGAGGTGGTCTCCCCTGGGGTGCCCACCCATGGGTGCTACTCACCCCCGTGGGGCCGGCTGTCCCCAGTGCCGGAGGCGCAGGGTCAGGCTGGCCGTGGGGTGCAGGGGACGAGCGCCCAGTGGCCATGCCAGCGTCTGGGGGAGGAAGTGACAAGGGGTTGGTGGGGTGACCCGAGTGTCCCCGTGCCACCGCGGGCCACCCTGGGGTCACCTCACCTCGTTCCAGGTGGGATTGTGCTCCTCTGGCACCACCCGGGTGCTCCTGGGGACCCCTGGAGGGGAGGAGGACAGGAGGGAGGGTGGTGACACGTCGGGGTGGGGACATCATGTCTGTGTGTCCCCACGTCACATGTAGGGATGGCCAGTGCTGTCCCCAGGGATGGCCAGCATCATCCCATCATCCCATCACACGAGGATGCCACCCAGGATGGCCGATGCCATCTTGTCACGCAGCGGTGGCCAGTGCCACCCTGTCCCATGGGGACGGCCACCGCTGTGTCCCCCGCTCTGTCCCCCACGGGTACCTCTGAAGCGGGCAGACACGTGCACGCCGGGCCCGGAGCCGGTGGCCCTGGGGATGTGGGCACTGGCCACCAGCAGCCGCAGCATGGCTGTGTCCCCATGCCACGCTGCCACCAAGATGCTGTCACCCCGGCACCGGGAGGAGTTCCAGAATGGCAGAGTGGGGGGGGGGAATGGGGCAGGGACACTGCTGTTGGCTTGGCTTGGTGGGTGTCACCGTGTCACCACGTGCCCATGTCTCTGTGCTCCTGTGTCCACATGTCCCTGTGTCCCCATGGCTGTGAGCAACCATGTCACTATGTCACTCTGTCCATGTGTACCCATGTTAATGTGCACCCGTGTCTGTGTGTCATGCTGTCCCCGTGTCCCCATGCCCATGTGTACCTGGGTCTGCGTGTCCTCATGTCACCGTGTCCCCATGTCTGTATGTCCCCACATCACTGCATCCCTATGTCCACGTGTCCTCATGTCCCTGTGTCCTCATGTCTGTATGTTCTCATGACACCCCATCCCCATGTCCCTGTGTCCCCATGTCTGTATGTGCCCACATCACCCCATCCCCATGTCCATGTGTCCCCTTGTCCCCATGTCCATACATCCCCATGTCACTGCATCCTCATGTCCCTGTGTCCCTATGTCTGGATGTCCCTATGTCACCCCATCCCCATGTCCATGTGTCCCCTTATCCCCACGTCCATGTGTCCCCATGTCACCCCACGTCCATGTGTCCCCATCTCCCCATGTCCATACATCCCCATGTCACCCCATCCCCACGTCCATGTGTCCTCATGTCCCCGTGTCACCCCATCACCATGTCCGTGTGTCCCCATGTCCATGTGTCCCTACCTCCCATGTGTCCCTCTGTCCCCATATTACTGCATCCCCATCTCCATGTGTCCCCATGTCCTTGTGTCACTGCATCCTCACGTCCATTTGTCCCCGTATCCCCACATCCATGTGTCCTCACATCACGACATCCCCATGTCCGTGTGTCCCCATGTCCTTGTGTCACTGCATCCCCATGTCCATTTGTCCCCATGTCCCTGTGTCCTCATGTCCATGTGTCCTCACGTCACTACATCCCCATGTCCATTTGTCCCCATGGCTGTGTGTCCCCACGTCCATGTGTCCCCACGTCCATGTGTCCCCATATCACTGCATCCCTATGTCCATGTGTCCCCATGTCACTGCATCCCCATGTCCATGTGTCTCCATGTCCCTGTGTCCCCATGTCCCCACATCCATGTGTCCCCGTGTCCCCATATCACTGCATCCCCATGTCCATGTGTCCCCATCTCCCTGTGTCCCCATGTCCTTGTGTCACTGCATCCCCACGTCACCGCATCCACATGTCTATTTGTCCCCATGGCTGTGTGTCCCCATGTCCGTGTGTCCCCATATCACTGCCTCCCCATGTCCATGTGTCCCCATGTCCCTATGTCCCCACGTCCATGTGTCCCTCTGTCCCCATATCACTGCATCCCCATGTCCCTGTGTCCCCACGTTCACGTGTCCCTCTGTCCCCACATCACTGCCTCCCCATGTCCATGTGTCCCAATGTCCCTATGTCCAACGTCACCCCATGTCCACGTGTCCCCATGTCCTTGTGTCACTGCATGCCCACGTCCATGTGTCCCCATGTCCTTGTGTCACTGCATCCCCATGTCCATTTGTCCCCATGTCCCTGTGTCCTCATGTCCATGTGTCCTCACGTCACTACATCCCCATGTCCATTTGTCCCCATGGCTGTGTGTCCCCACGTCCATGTGTCCCCACGTCCATGTGTCCCCATATCACTGCATCCCTATGTCCATGTGTCCCCATGTCCATGTGTCCCCACATTCATGTTGTTCCCGTGTCCCCATGTCACTGAGTCTCCATGTCCATGTGTCCCCATGTCCCTGCATCCCCACATTCATGTTGTCCTCGTGTCCCCATGTCACTGCATCCCCACGTCCATTTGTCCCCATGTCCCTGTGTCCCAACATTCATGTGTCCCTGTGTCCCCATATCACTGCATCCCCATGTCCCTATGTCCCCACGTCCATGCGTCCCTCTGTCCCCATATCACTGCATCCCCATGTCCCTGTGTCCCCACGTTCACGTGTCCCTCTGTCCCCACATCACTGCCTCCCCATGTCCATGTGTCCCAATGTCCCTATGTCCACACGTCCATGTGTCCCCATGTCCCCATGTCACTGCATCCCCATGTCCATGTGTCCCCGTGTCCCCATGTCATCACTGCGTCCCCATGTCCATGTCTCCTCATGTCCCTATGTCCCCATGTCCCTGTGTCCCCACGTTCATGTTGTCCCCGTGTCCCCATGTCACTGCGTCCCCCATGTCACTGCGTCCTCACGTCCATGTGTCCCCACGTCCCTATGTCCCCACGTCCATGTGTCCCTGTGTCCCCATGTCCCTGCGTCCCCATGTCCATGTGTCCCCATGTTCATGTGTCCCCATATCACTGCGTCCCCATGTCCATTTGTCCCAATGTCCCTGTGTCCCCACGTTCATGTTGTCCCCGTGTCCCCATGTCATCACTGCATCCCCATGTCCATGTGTGCCCACGTCCCTATGTCCCCACGTCCCTATGCCCCCACATCCATGTGTCCCTCTGTCCCCATATTACTGCACATCCCTATGTCCCCCACATCCATGTGTCCATGTCCCTGTGTCCCCACGTCCATGTGTCCCCATGTCCCTGTGTCCCCATGTCCCTATGTCCCCATGCCCATGAGTCCCCTGTCCATGTGTCCCAATGTCCCTATGTCCACACGTCCATGTGTCCCCATGTCCCCATGTCACTGCATCCCCATGTCCATGTGTCCCCGTGTCCCCATGTCATCACTGCGTCCCCATGTCCATGTCTCCTCATGTCCCTATGTCCCCATGTCCCTGTGTCCCCACGTTCATGTTGTCCCCGTGTCCCCATGTCACTGCGTCCCCCATGTCACTGCGTCCTCACGTCCATGTGTCCCCACGTCCCTATGTCCCCACGTCCATGTGTCCCTGTGTCCCCATGTCCCTGCGTCCCCATGTCCATGTGTCCCCATGTTCATGTGTCCCCATATCACTGCGTCCCCATGTCCATTTGTCCCACCATGTCACTGCATCCCCATGTCCATGTGTCCCCGTGTCCCCATGTCATCACTGCGTCCCCATGTCCATGTCTCCTCATGTCCCTATGTCCCCATGTCCCTGTGTCCCCACGTTCATGTTGTCCCCGTGTCCCCATGTCACTGCGTCCCCCATGTCACTGCGTCCTCACGTCCATGTGTCCCCACGTCCCTATGTCCCCACGTCCATGTGTCCCTGTGTCCCCATGTCCCTGCGTCCCCATGTCCATGTGTCCCCATGTTCATGTGTCCCCATATCACTGCGTCCCCATGTCCATTTGTCCCAATGTCCCTGTGTCCCCACGTTCATGTTGTCCCCGTGTCCCCATGTCATCACTGCATCCCCATGTCCATGTGTGCCCACGTCCCTATGTCCCCACGTCCCTATGCCCCCACATCCATGTGTCCCTCTGTCCCCATATTACTGCACATCCCTATGTCCCCCACATCCATGTGTCCATGTCCCTGTGTCCCCACGTCCATGTGTCCCCATGTCCCTGTGTCCCCATGTCCCTATGTCCCCATGCCCATGTGAGTGAGGGGGTTCTGTGGGGCAGGGGAGGGTTCTGTGGGGCTGAGAGGCCTGTAAAGAGGCTAAAGGTATCTTGAGGGGCCTGTAAGGGGAGAGTGAAGGGGGCCTGTGGGGCTGAGAGGCCTGTAGAGGGGCTGGGGGTATTCTGAGGGGCCTGTGAGAGGAGAGAGGGGGGGGTCTGTGGGGCTGAGAGGCCTGTAAAAAAGCTGG
>NW_015091185.1:44297-44520 GCF_001431845.1 Calidris pugnax | reverse complement strand
GGGCAAGGGAGGGTCTTGTGGGGCTAAGGAGCCTATGTGGGGACTCAGGGGGTGGTCCTGAGGGGCCTGTGAGGGGAGAGTGGGGAGTATGTGGGGCTGACAGACTTGCGTGAGGGCTGAGGGGTCTGTGGGGCAGGAGAAGGAGATCCTGTGGGGAGAGACTGGTGCGTCTATGGGGCTCAGAGACCTGTGGGGGGTTTCTGAGGGGTCTGCAAGGGGAGAG
>NW_015091185.1:1790-42473 GCF_001431845.1 Calidris pugnax | reverse complement strand
TCCTGAGGGGTCTGTGAGGGGGAGAATGTGGGGCTGGGGGTTCTGTGTGGGGCTGGGGGAGCTGTGCTAGGTCCTGAGGGGTGTGTGAGGGAGAGAGTGTGGGGCTGGTGGATCTGTGGGGCTGGTGAGGGGAGAGCGTGTGCTGGGCAGACCAGAGCAGGCGTGGGCCTCCCTGGGGACGCGTTGGGGCTGTGTGGGCTGAGCTGGGGGTGGCCCCTCGGTTGCGGAGCACGGCAGGGCCCGAGGCTGAGCCGTGCCCTCCTCTGAAGCGGGGCGATGCCCGACAGGGAGGCGGATGTCCCCATCGACGTGGAGACGGTGACCCCCACACCCGTGCCCCTCTACGACAACCAGAAGGCGCGCAGCGTGATGAACGAGTGCGAGCGCCACGTCATGTTCGCCCGCACGGACGCTGACGCCCCTCCGCCGCCCGACGACTGGGAGGAACACGTCAACAGGTAGCTTTGGGGATGGCAGAGAAAAGAAAGGAATTTGGGTGCTAGACAGGCACCTGCTGCGTGGTCTGGGGGGTTGTTTTTGGGGTGACTCAATGCGCGTATGAGTAACGGTCAAAAAAAAAAAAGAATTCTTGTCTCTAAATTCCTGGTCTGCCTGCTGGGAAAGCTGTGGGGTGTAATGGGAGAGACTGGCTCAGCTGCCAAAGCTTTTGTAGAATCATGGAATGGTTTGGGTTGGAAGGGAGCTTAAAGCCCACCCAGTGCCACCCTTTGTCCTGGGATGGACACCTCCCACCAGCCCAGGTTGCTCCAAGCCCCCTCCAACCTGGCCTTGAACCCCTCCAGGGATGGGGCAGCCACAGCTTCTCGGGGCAACCTGGGCCAGGCTCTCACCACCCTCACACCAAACAAGTTCTTCCCCACATCTCAGCTCCATCTCCCCTCTTTCAGTGTCAAACCCTTCCCCCTCCTCCTGTGGCTCCCCTCCCTGATCCACAGTCCCTCCTCAGCTTTCCGGGAGCTCCTTGAGGGACTGGAAGGGGCTCCAAGGTCTCCCCAGAGCTTTCTCTTCTCCAGGCTGAACCCCCCCAACTCTCTCAGCCCCCCCTCCCAGCAGAGGGGCTTCAGCCCTCCCAGCATCTCATCCTGTTGCTCCAACCTTTCCCATTGAAACTCTCTCCTCTGTTTGGAGGAGGTTGGGACGGCGAGTCGTTAGGTTACCTGTAGATCCTCAATTCACCCGTATTCTGATGTCAGAAATTAAAAATGAAGCCATGCCTAAATCCCACCCTATGAAAAACCCTCGCTTTAATCGTAGTCCTTCCCATCTTGACGTTCTGAGGAATGGAGTTGGGGTGGGTTTTTTTCTGGATAGTTTGTCTGAGAAACGTGGTGATGCTAAAAGTCGTCATTTTTGGTCCTTTTATTGTTTCTGCTGTTACTCTTGTCTCTCTGATGCTTGGATGTTTGCCAAAGGGCCTTAGTGACATTTAAAAACTTGTATTTTTTTTTTTTAATCGAGTCATCATCCTCATTAAATCCCGAATAGCCATAACTCACCTTGTCCGTGGCCGTGAATGGGTTCTGGAGGCTGCGATGGCAGCCTTTGGGCTGGGGGACCTGGATGGCTGGTGCCCTGTGTCACCTCTCTGGTTTTCCCCACAGGACGGGTTGGACGATGGCCCAGAACAAGCTGTTTAACAAGATCCACAAAGCACTACAGTCTGACAGGCTGGCTCGTTTGGCTAACGAAGGGGTAAGCTCTTTCTCTCCCAATTTCCCTCTCCAGCCGAGTGGCTGCCTGGGTGTTTGTATCCGTCCTTCCTGGCGAAACCCCATCGAGCCAAAATGAAAGTCTTGGCCATTGGGTCGTGTAACATTAAAAAACAGGCATCTCCAGGCTTCTTTGGGGTGTGATTCTGTCCTTTGTGGCTTAGGCTGCACGTGCCATGCTTGATTTTTTTTCTCCCATAACTATTTCTTTGGAATTTCTTGGTTTTTAGGCTTGCAATGAGCCGGTCCTGAGGAGGATAGCGGTGGACAAATGTGCTCGGAGGGTCCGCCAAGCTCTGGCCAGTGTGAACTGGGACACCAAACTCATCCAGTGGCTTCACACCACCTTAGTGGAAACCCTCAGTTTGCCCGTGCTGGCTGCTTACTTGGATGCTCTGCAAACGCTGAAGGGCAAGGTGATAAAAGCAGTTGAAAGACCTCACTATCACTTAAAATGTTCTTTCTTTATAAAGGAGGCTGGTGGGGTCTTTATCCTTTTTCTTTGGAGTGATGGGGAGGGGGTTTGAAAGCCCCTCGAAAGGGCTGGGTGGGGTTTTTTTCAGTCCGTTTTCTGGCCTCTGGTTTCAGATCCCCACCCTGATCGACAGGATGCTGCTCTCCTCCACCGCGAAGACGGGGGCAGCGGGTGCCGAGGCTCTGTCTCTGCTGCTGAAGAGACCTTGGGACCCAGCAGTGGGTGTCCTGTCCCATAATAAACCAGTGAGTGTCTCTTGGAGCTTGGGAGACCAGCCTCTTGCTCCATGCATCACTTTATTCTTCCCATCCTTCTGCTGTCCTCTTCCTTCTGCCTTTTTTTTTCCCTCCTGGGCTCTTCTCCTCCATCTTTAGGGAGGGGGACTCCTCCTGTTGGCCACATTTCCCTCTGATGTAGGTTGGGCTGGGGAAAATATCATAACTTAAGGAGAACCTTCCTGCTGGGCAGCAAGATCTTGGGGAGGGAAATTGCTTTTCCTTACACTTCTCTTTGTTGAACTTTGTAGAGCAAATTGCCTGGCTCCCCCCTCATCCTGATTGCTTCCTCTGGACCCTCCAACTCCATGTTCCCCACCTCTCGACGGCACCGATTCTGGCAGTCGCAGCTTTCCTGCTTGGGAAAGGTTCGTATGGTTGGTTTTGAAAGGAGGGAAGGTCAAACTGTGCTAACGCTGCAGCTGATGAGATTGGTTTTATAAACCACCAAAATACTTGGTTCTGCTGAAGGCAGAGGCTGGCATCTGCCACCTGTGGTCTTTAGTGTTTGAGATGTTCCACGCGGGATGAAGTTACAGAATCACAGGATGATATGGGGTGGGAAGGGACCTCTGGAGATCACCCAATCCAACCCCCTGCCAGAGCAGGTCCACCCACAGCAGGTCCCACAGGAACATGTCCAGGGGGGGTTTGAATGTCTCCAGAGAAGGAGACTCCACCACCTCTCTGGGCAGCCTCTTCCAGGGCTCTACCACCCTCCGAGTCAAGAAGTTCCTCCTCATGTTGAGATGGAACTTATGTTCCAGTTTGTGCCCATTTCCCCTTGTCCTGTCCCTGAGCACCACTGAAAAAAGACCGGCCCCGTCCTCCTGACACCCACCCTTTAAGTATTTATAGGTGTTGATCAGATCCCCCCTCAGCCTTCTCGGCTCCAGACTAAAAAGCCCCAAGTCCCTCAGCCTTTCCTCATAAGAGAGATGCTCCAGGCCCCTCATCATCTTTGTAGCCTCTGCTGTCCCCTCTCCAGCAGTTCCCTGTCCTTCTGGAACTGGGGAGCGCAGAACTGGTCCCAGTGCTCCAGCTGGGGCCTCCCCAGGGCAGAGCAGAGGGGGAGGATGACCTCCCTCTGCCTTTGGCCACGCTCTTCTGAGATGGGGCCTCCCCAGGGCAGAGCAGATGGGAAGGATGACCTCCCTCCACCTGTGGCCACACTCTTCTGAATGCCCCCCCAGGATGTCCTTGGCCTTCTTGGCCACAAGAGCCCATTTCTGGCCCATGGGCATCCTGGTGTCCACCATGACTGCCAGGTCATTCTCCTCAGAGCTGCTCTCCAGCAGGTCACCCCCAGCCTGTCCTGGTGCAGGGGGTTATTCCTCCCCAGGGGCATCACCCTCCACTTGGCCTTGTTGAATTTCACCAGGTTCCTCTCTGCCCAACTCTCCAGCCTGTCTAGGTCTCACTGGATGGTGGCACAGCCTTCTGGAGTGTCACCCACTCCTCCCAGTTTTGCCAAATCTGATGTGTTTGGGGGTCTCTTGCCGACAAAAGCCACCCTTCTTCAGCAGTTTAGATTGTATTATTACTGTTATTAGAGTGTCTTATTACTGTTATTAAGGATTGCTGAGCTCTCTGGTAGGAAAAGGTTGGAGGAGAGAGATTATGGGTCGCCTTAGTCCTCTGCCTGGATACAGAGCTGCTCCCACACCTCCTAATGGGTAGATATACTGGGTGTACTGGAGCGAGGTGAGCAGCAGAGGTTGTCTCTGTGGAAACTTCTCTACTTCCTCTGTTTTTAGTAGCTAGAAGCGAATCCTGGAGGAAAGGAGGAGAGAGAAAGCACAAGTTTATGCATGAAGGGGGTTCCAGTCCGTGCTATAGGTCTCCCCGGAGCCTCCTCTTCTCCAGGCTGAACAACCCCAGCTCCCTCAGCCTGTCCTCGGAGCAGAGGTGCTCCATCCCCCTGATCATCCTTGTGGCCCTCCTCTGGACCCTTTCCATCAGGTCCATGTCCTTCTTGTATTGAGGGCTCCAGACCTGCACACAAGACTCCAGGTGAGGTCTCACCAGAGCAGAGTAAAGTGGCAGAATCCCCTCTCTGGACCTGCTGGCAACGCAGCTTTTGATGCAGCCCAGGATGGGATTGGCCTTCTGGGCTGCAAGGTCCCACTGCCTGCTCATGTCCAGCTTCTCCTCCACCAGCACCCCCAAGTGCCTTTCCTCAGGGCTGCTTTCCAATCCCTCACCCCCCAGTCTGTACTGATGGTGAGGATTGTTCCAGCCCAGGTGCAGAACCCTGCATTTGCTCTTGTTGAACCTCATGAGGTTCACCTGGGCCCACCTCTCCAGCCTGTCCAGGTCCTTTTGGATGACATCCCGTCCCTCTGGTGTATCGACAACACCACACAGCTTGGTATCGTCCATCTTCCCTTTCCTTTTCCCATTATCTATCTTCCCCTTCAAACCGCAGGTGATTCCCATCGCCACCCACCTGCTGAACAACGGCAGCGGGGGTGGCGGTAGCTGTTGTCCCCAGTTAAGCCCTGGTTATTTATCCATCTTCCCTTTCCAAACACAGGTGATTCCCATTGCCACCCACCTGCTGAACAACGGCAGCGGAGTGGGAGTGCTGCAGTGCCTGGAGCACATGATCGGGGCCGTGAGGAGCAAAGTGGCAGAGGTAAGAGCCAGCCACGAGTGTGTCGGGGAGCCTTTGTCACTCCCTTCAAACCGGTCACCTCCCCTGTAGCTGCTGTGTTGTCCCCCCTGCCTCCAAGGACATCATCCTGTTGTCTCTCCCTCTCCATCCGTGTCTTTTTCTCTCCTGTAGATTCACAACCACTTCTCTCACAAGCCCATCATCCTCATCGGGTGGAACACGGGTGCCTTGGTGGCCTGTCACGTAAGTACCCCATTCTTTTGCATCCTCCAAACCCACTTGATGGCTTCAGTTCAGAGTTAGCTTTGAATTACCGTTGCCTTTGAGGCTCTGCTGGGTTCTTCTTGTCCACTTTCTCTTTCCAAGGCCTGGCTTTGGGACAGACGTCCTTTCTGCTCACGGGGGCATAAGCAATTTAAGTCATTCACTGTGTTTTCAGCACTTTCAGTCAACAAAGGAAGGTCTAAATGTAGGAGATATCTAGCCTGGCAAAGCAGCCATCGCAGCCTTGACCATTGGGATGCTGATTTGGTGCTTTTTCCACCCAGGTTTCAGTGATGGAATATGTCACTGCAGTTGTGTGCCTTGGATTCCCGCTTCTCACCGTTGATGGCCCCAGGGGGGTAAGGACCAAAGGCAGATGGAGCCATTTAAAGAACTGTACTGTTATGTTGTTTGTTTTTGTTTTTGTTTTTTTAATCTCCCTAGATTATTTCATAGAATCGGGCTTGGAATTCCAGTGATAACTGGAAGATTTTTTGAGGAAAGTCTGAGTGATTTTTTTTTATTTGGAGGAGGTGTGCCCACCAGTTGGGCCAGAAACAACTTGGGTTGATTCATACGGAGCCCAAGTTGCTCCTTTATTAACTGCCCAGCGTGGGACTGGGTTGGGAGTGGCTTGTGCTAATGAAATGGCTGATTCTGAGGGTGGTGTAAATCTGTGTAACAGGCATTTGCTGGGGCATGGCACAGCTCTCCAGCAGAGGTTTCTTCAGGACTCAGGATCTGTGTAAATCCCATCAGGGTTCAGCCCAGGAGTTATAGAACTCTCCAGGTTGGAAGGGACCTTTCAGATCATTGAGTCCAACCATCAACCTGGTGCCCAAACCCCCACTGGCCCATGTCCCTCAGCACCACTGCCCAGCTTTTACATCCCTCCAGGGATGGTGACTCCACCACTGCCCTGGGCAGCCTCTTCCAAGGCTTCACAACCCTTTTCATGAAGAAATTTTCCCCAATATCCATCCTAAACCTTCCCTGGGGCAACTTGAGGCTGTTTCCTTTTGTCCTTTGCTGTTCTTCTTCTGCCTTATCTTGGGTTTTTGTGGCAGAAGCTTGGAAGGGGGAAAATAGGGTTTCTGAGGGGAAGGGCATCCATCTGAGCTGTTAACGAGTAACAGCACCACGGATTCACTCAGCTTTTGAGTCAGTCTTTCTCATGAGATGTTTAAATGAACCACACAGTTTATACACCTGCTTTTCAACTGGTCTGTACTGGGATGGCACGTGAAGCGCTGTCTTGCCCCTGTAGCACCTGCCTTCCCTCTTTGGAAACCCTCATCTAATTCAGAAAGGTGTTTGGCTCCAAAGACTCTGCATCCTGGATCGGGGTCCTTCCAGATGACGTTTCCCTTGGCTCTTGCAGGATGTCGATGACCCCCTTCTGGAGATGAAGACCCCTGTCCTCTTTGTGATCGGGCAGAATTCCCTGCAGTGCAACATGGAAGCAATGGAAGATTTCCGGGAGAAAATCCGAGCGGATAACAGCATGGTGGTGGTGGGAGGAGCAGATGACAATCTCAGGTAACGATCTGTGAGATGGATACTCCCCTCCCAGGAATGCTGGGCAAGATCTGAGCGTGCTGCATACAAAAAAAACACCAAAATTGGTACTGAAGCTAGATGGAACTGCATAAAAATCATAGAATTATGGAATTGTCTAAGTTGGAAGGGACCTTTATGAGCATCTAGTTCAACCATCAACTGAACTCTGATAAAAAACCATCACTAAACCATGTCTCTAAGCACTATGTCAGCCCGGCTTTTAAATCCCTCCAGGGATGGTGCCTCAACCACTGCCCTGGGCAGCCCATTCTAAGGCTTAATAACCTTTTCCGTGAAGGAATTTTCCCCAGTGTCCATCCTAAACCTCCCCTGGGGCAACTTGAGGCCGTTTCCTCTTGTCCCATGGCCTGTTCCTTGGGAGAAGAGACCGACCCCCCCCCTGGCTACACCTTCCTTTCAGGGAGTTGGAGAGAGCCAGAAGGTCTCCCCTTAGCCTCCTTTTCTCCAGGCTGAACACCCCCAGCTCCCTCAGAAGTTCTCCAGACCCTTCTCCTTGTGCTCCAGACCCCTCACCAGCTCCGTTGCTCTTCTCTGGACACGCTCCAGTCCCTCAAGGTCTTTTTTGTAGTGAGGGGCCTAAAACTGGACCCAACCCTCGAGGTGGGCCCTCCCCAGTGCCCAGTATAGGGGACAATCCCCTCCCCAGTCCTACTCCCCATGCTGTTCCTGATCCAGGCCAGGATGCTGGTGGCCTTCTTGGCCACCTGGGCACACTGCTGGCTCATGTCCAGCTGACAGTCAACCAACACCCCCAGGTCTTTTTTTTTTTCAGCCAGGCAGCTCCAGCCACTCTTCTCCAAGCTTGTATTGCTGCGTGGGGTTGTTGTGACCCAAACGATCCATCAAAGTCAGTTTAGTTCTCCAAAACCTGGTGTGTTGGATAGAGGGTTGGTTTTCTGTGATAAATCTGCATTGTTTCTCCCAGTGGTAAGTCAAAGATCTAGGGCACTGTGGTGTGACACTAGAGCAAGTCTTTGCTGTTTTGTGCCACCCCTGGCTCTGGAATGTGTAGCTTTTGGGGGCTGTGCCCAGAATTAAGGGAGGCTGGAAAAGCCATAAAATCATGGAATGGTTAGAGTTGGAAGGGACCTTAAAAATCATCAAGTTCCACCCCCCTGCCCTGGGCAGGGACACCTTCCACCAGCCCAGGTTGCTCCAAGCCCCCTCCAACCTGGCCTTGAACCCCTCCAGGGATGAACAGGGATGAACCTCTACAGGATGACCAGCCCCAGCTCTCTCAGCCTGTCCTCATAGCAGAGGTGCTCCAGCCCTCTGGTTATTTTTGTGGCCCTCTGCTGAACCTCTTCCAACAGGTCCGTGTCCTTCCTGCGTTGAGGACTCCAAAGCTGGAGTCAAGAAGCTCTTAGGGTTTCAGTAAACTCTGGAGCTTGTTTTCCTGTCACACTTGTGTGTGTTTGGAAGAACTGCACTGAAAACCTGAGCAATTTGTGTGTGAGAACAGGGTTGGGCTGATGCTGGAATGGGACCCAGCAGCGCAGATGAGGTTTTGGAGCATCATAGAAGTCAGAAATCGATAGTAGGGATGAGGAGTAAAGGAGAGGAAAGAAACAAACACGAAACTCTGATACTGGGTCTAAAGACGGAGCTCTGAAGGAAAGGAAATTTCATATTTACTTTGCAAAATGCTTTGGGATTCTGGGCCTTTTTCTTCATCATTGAAGTTTCCCTCGATGCTTCTGAGGGATGAATCTCAGCTTTCCAGTAGACGGTGCTCTTGAGTTAAGATCCAGCTCCCTCAGGGTAAGATTCAAACTGGGTAAGGTTCAAGCCTGTTTGTCACCCGAATCTTACTCTAAGGTGAAGAATGATGTTGGGAGTGTGAAAGCGGAAAACCAAATGGGTGTTAACTTCCATCTGTTGTTTTTCCAATAGGATAAGCAAAGCCAAAAAGAAGTCAGAAGGCCTGACGCAGAGCATGGTGGACCGGTGCATCCAGGTAACCACAGAAATCTCCCTTTTACACCTCATCTCTATAAAAAATATCTGTGCTGGAACGTCTGGGTGACCAATAGTTACAACCTTAGTGCCAGGATTGGTTGGAGGAAAGCATCCAGGTAACCACAGAAATCTCCCTTTTTACACCTCATCTCTATAAAAAATACCTGTGCTGGAACGTTTGGGTGACCAATAGTTAGAACCTTAGTGCCAAGATTGGTTGGAGGAAGGGAATCTCTCTCCTGAGAGGATTTTGATGTGGCTGTCCCCTTGCAGGAGGAGAGATGTGAGGTCCTGGGGGTGCACCTTAAACAGAGAGCAGTGTTTTCTGAGTCTTTGCCCAGGCAGATGTACTGGAAGAAGCAGTACTTTGGGCAGAGTTGGAGAAACCATCCAATTTCTCTCAGAAATCAGTGGAGTGTGAGCTTTAATGAGAAAACCAAGGTTTATCTGTAAGGTTCTAGGGTTTCTTCTTGTGGGATATTAAACCTGCAGAGCTTTATTCATTTGTCCCTTTGGGAATCTTTCATTCTTTTTTTGAGCTGTGAAGATCGGTTCAGAGACCCACACACCACTTTAGACTGTTTGTTCCATCCTTCCTAGGATGAAATAGCTGACTTCTTGACCGGGGTCCTTACCCGAGCTGAGAGCCACTCGGGCTCCGATCCCCGCGACCTGGATGCTGAGAAGAAGAAGAAGCCACGTGACTCCACCAGGAGGGATCTGTCCTTTGACTTGCCAGAGAGAAGCAGCAGGCCCACCTCGCCAGCAGCTAAAGTGCCCGCCTCACCTTCAGGCTCAGAGGTGGGAGCTCTTTCTCTGGGACACTTTGAGTTGGGGAAGGCTGAGGTTGTGTAAAAACATGTTTCTGTGCTGTTAAAATACGTGTGGGAGGTGTGGTTGGTGTTGGAAGAGGGAGGTGGGAGGATACGGAGGGATTAGTGGCTCGTGGTGGGGCAAGGAACCTGCAGGAATAGATTTGCTGCAGGAAAGAGATGCACAATCTTTATGAAGGTGATCAAGGGAATGGAGCATCTCTCTGCTGAGGAAAGGCTGAGGGACCTGGGGCTGTTCAGCTGGAGAAGAGCAGACTGAGGGGGGATCTCATCGATGCTGAGCAAGAGCTAAAGGGAGGGGGGCAAGAGGATGGGGCCAGACTCTTCTCAGTGGTGCCCGGGGACAGGACACGGGGTGATGGGCACAAACTGGGAAGTGGAAAATAAGGAAAATGTCACTTTGAGGATGGCAGAACCCTGGCAGAGGCTGCCCAGAGAGGGTGTGGGGTCTCCTTCTCTGGAGATACTCCAAACCCACCTGGACACGTTCCTGTCCAACTGCTCTGGGTGACCCTGCTCTGGCAGGGGGTTGGAGTGGGTGGTCTCCAGAGGTCCCTGCCAACCTCCACCCTTCTGTGAATCTTGCCTGTGTGCTGCTGTGCTGGGGGTTACCACTGCCTCTTGGGGGAACCTGGGGGTAAGAGGTGTTCCTTCTCTTCCAGCAGGACTTATCCAGCGTCTCCAGCAGCCCCACCTCCAGCCCCAAGACTAAAATGGCTGCTGTGTCCTCCCTCCAGAAGCCCAGCCAGATGGGCACCACGCAGCTGCTGAAGAGGCCAGTGCAGAGGCCGGACACCGTCCTGACACACAAACAGGCACAAGGTAACGCCCTGTGACTTCCCCACCCTTTTCCCATCTGGATTTTTGCTCTTTATCTGCCCTGATGTGCTTAGGGTTTTTGTTTTTTGAGACCTATCTTGAATTCCAAGCTCCCCTGTGGCAGCTTTCTCTACAGCTCGGGCCCCCATCGCTGTCATCCCGAGTCAGCAGCCTGGTGGAGGGTTGGAATTAGGTTGGAAAAGGTGTTTTCGCAGCTTGTGGAGCCTTGCTGCTGTTGAAAGTGGGAAGGATTTTCGCTTGTCTGGCTGAACAAATCACCGCTCTAATTCTTTTTTTCAAGTGTGAGCCCCTTGAGTGGTGTCTCATATCCTCGAAGGCTGCTTGGGAGGGAGAGTAAAGGTGCTCAGGAGATGATTGAGGCTGTTGAAATGTGACTGAAACAGTGGGACTCGGGTAATTACAGAGTCATCTTGCCTCAGATGGCGGTGGAAAACCTGCTCCGAATAAGCAAACAGCTTGAGCTGTGGGATTTGTTCTTTTTCTGTCCTGTTGGATGCTCATTAGAAGATTTAAGATGCTGCAGCTTCAGCCTGGTTGTGAGCGCTGTGGATGTAGGTAATGGCTTTGTTGATGATGATCCTTTCTGGCAAATAACAGCGACAACTGGGGAGTAGTCCTCCATCCTCCCTTCTCTCCTTATTTCTTGGCTCAAGACAGACCTGGACAGGCTCGTTGTTGTCTCCTGCAACAGTGTGACCCTCCACGTCCTCGAAAGTCTTTTCCTAACACAGGGTGGGCTCCAGGGGGAAGTTTGAGCTTGGATCTCCTTTAATTTCTCAGACCACGGACTGGAGAAACCTATTCCTTTCTCGTTGTAGTGGAGGAGGTCTCTAGATAGCACACGGGAGGCAGGAGGAGTGGTGTGTGTCGTGGATGCCTTGCTTTGTTGGGAGTGTGGCTTCTGGCCAGCGTTTCTGTGGCCGTAGCTGGTCAGGGATGTGCTGGCTGATGGCTCCCAGCTTCTTGCTCAAGCTAGCCATGCCTCTTGCAGCTCTCCTTCCCTGGGCACCAGGCCTTTTCCATGTGGCTGTGGGGCTGGAGAGGGCTTGTTCTGTCGGGGTGTGCGCTGGGTGAAGGCTGGGATGATCCCCCCTTCTCATCTCGGATCTGCTGCGCTGCTGCTGTGTCTCCGTTGTGCCCCGTGGCTGGATGAGCTCCATCCAGCTCTAGTGGGACTCGGGTAATTACAGAGTCATCTTGCCTCAGATGGCGGTGGAAAACCTGCTCCGAATAAGCAAACAGCTTGAGCTGTGGGATTTGTTCTTTTTCTGTCCTGTTGGATGCTCATTAGAAGATTTAAGATGCTGCAGCTTCAGCCTGGTTGTGAGCGCTGTGGATGTAGGTAATGGCTTTGTTGATGATGATCCTTTCTGGCAAATAACAGCGACAACTGGGGAGTAGTCCTCCATCCTCCCTTCTCTCCTTATTTCTTGGCTCAAGACAGACCTGGACAGGCTCGTTGTTGTCTCCTGCAACAGTGTGACCCTCCACGTCCTCGAAAGTCTTTCCCTAACACAGGGTGGGCTCCAGGGGGAAGTTTGAGCTTGGATCTCCTTTAATTTCTCAGACCACGGACTGGAGAAACCTATTCCTTTCTCGTTGTAGTGGAGGAGGTCTCTAGATAGCACACGGGAGGCAGGAGGAGTGGTGTGTGTCGTGGATGCCTTGCTTTGTTGGGAGTGTGGCTTCTGGCCAGCGTTTCTGTGGCCGTAGCTGGTCAGGGATGTGCTGGCTGATGGCTCCCAGCTTCTTGCTCAAGCTAGCCATGCCTCTTGCAGCTCTCCTTCCCTGGGCACCAGGCCTTTTCCATGTGGCTGTGGGGCTGGAGAGGGCTTGCTCTGTCGGGGTGTGTGCTCGGTGAAGGCTGGGATGATCCCCCCTTCTCGTCTCAGATCTGCTGTGCTGCTGCTGTGTCTCCGTTGTGCCCCGTGGCTGGATGAGCTCCGTCTAGCTCTCACTGCCTGCCTGCTCCAAGGTCTCTGTGGTGTCCCTGGAGTTCCTTGTGTCCCCCCCCGCCTCCAGAGCCGGGCTGTGATACTGTAATTCTCTCTGATTCATTTCAGCTCAGTTCGCTGCTTTTCTGAAACAAAACATGCTGGTGAGGAAAGCTCTTCCTCCTGGCACCTCTTCATGTCTCTTTGGTGAGTATCTCCTCACTTCTCGCTGTCTCTCTCTCCGTCTCCCTCCTCCTCCTCTCTGTCTCTGTTGCCTTCTTTCATCCTTTTCCTCTTCCCTCGCATTGGTTTGGGGGTGTGGCCCAACGTCTCCCCTTGTCCCCCTGCTTTTTGGCTTTCTTAGTGCTATATTTGAAGCTAAAGCAAGTGGCCCACGTGCAAGCTGAGAGCATTAACTTCTCCTGAGCTCTTCCCCTTTCCCTGCCCCGGGAGGTAAATACCGCTCTTCGCTGGACTGAAACTCTGTGAATGATGTGGTGACTTTTTGTGATTGTGAGTTTTAACCCTTTCCTGTGCTGGGGCTGAGATGGGGACGTGGACACCACCCTGAGAGACTGCGTGTGTTGGTGGAGGGTCCCAAAGGTGTGGAGCAGCTCCGTGTCAGCGGAGGGGCTGCTGATGGACTTGGAAGAGGCAGGTGTAGACACATGGAGCAGCGTTTTGTGGCCAGAAAGAGTTGGAGAAGAGCAGAGAGTTGAGGGAGAGGGGTGGCTTTGGGAAGATGGTGATGTGGGGGGAGAAGGATGTTGTCTGGACCAGGAGACATGTGGAGTTTGAGATGTCTTTAGGCCTGTGGTCTCTGGTGTTGGGTGCTGGAGCACGCGGAGAGGCGCTCTGCGGGTTAGAGAGCAAGGGGCAAAATCCACAGCGTGTTTTAAGACACAGTTTGACATCTCCAGTGGCAGTGACTGTGTGGATTTGGGTTAAGGAGAGGACAAGAGGTTGAAATGTAAGGCTTTTGGGGGGCTGTGGTGTCATCACGTGAGCTGCCGGTGTCAGTTCTCTGCTGGGGCCACCCCAGGGTGCTGAGAGTGTTGATGTGGGTGAGATCTGTTTCTCTGCAACACCCCAAATGTCAGTGCTTTTAACTTGATGTGGCAAGTGCTGGATGCAGAGGAGCTGGGGGTATTTTGGCATGCTGTGTAGAGACTCCTAGATACAGGCTGTCTGAACACACACGAGATACAGTCCAAACTGCACATGCACAACATCGGTAACAAACTCCTGAGGCAAGTATTGGCCTGAGCAGGTTGTTTTAAAGGTTTCTCTCTCCCTGGAGCCTTGTTTAATGGTTTCTCTCTCTCCCTGGAGCCTTGCTTTGTGTGATGAGGTTGGCCTGGGAGCCCACACTGAGCCCTGGGCTTATCCCAAATCCTCCCACCCAGTGTCTGCTGGGAGGAGAAACCACTGTGGATGTTCTCCCACTGGTGGGGAGATGTGGAGAGGCTTGGACCAACCTGGGCTGCCTTCTGATAAGATCAAAAGCCAATTAAGATCTCTGGGCTCCTTACCGTGTTGGCTCAGCTGCCTGAGCTGCAAGGTTAGGAAGCTGGAGTCTGTGTTTTGGGAGCATTCACGGGGTTTTGGGGTGTGGGGTGCTCTTTCCAAACACGCAGCCAGCCCTTTGCAGCAGTGGGGACAGGGAGGGACGTTGGGTCACTGCTCACCGATGCTTTGAGGGGCACCTAACGCCGCTGCATGAGCCGTTTCACTGTCCTGCTTGGCTGGTGGCACTTTTTGGGGGGGAGGCTTTGGTGCCTGCAGTCCGTGCACGCCTGACGAGGTCTCTCCAGATGGTGATTTGAACGATGCATGTTTGCAGGTGGGTGGGAGGGAGGCAGGCACGAGAGCCTTGCACGAGTGTCACAAGTTAACATGCTTGGACCACAAGTTCCGGCCATGGATAGCAGCAGAGCAAGCTTGTCACTTGGCTTGGGGACCAGAGCAGCCCCAAAATGCTTTGAGTTGCCTGCATTTAGGGTTTGGCTGCGGTCTTGTCCTACACCCAGAGTTCAGAGGTGGTGTGCAGGGAGCTGATAAATATATATATCTGTGTGTATAGACACACACACTTGTCTATATATCGATTTTATATAATATATCCATATATAAGTAAAAATATGTGTACACCATGGCCTCTAGGCTGTTGAATACATGGCTGAGGTGGCCAGGACCAGTAAGGAGGGAGTGAGCTGGCTCAGCAGAAGCTCTTGATGGAGAGGGCTCTCCATAGCTTGAGCAAAGACCTTTCCCCCCAGCCGCAGGTCACGGCAGCACTCGGACCAAATAATCATACACCAGCAGTGGGAGAGCGGATGGGCACGATGTGGCAGCTCCTGACCATGTTTTATTCCCAGAGGCACTTGTCATGAGTCCTCTGTGCTTTTTTGGGTAGCCTTGGCCCCGAAAATCTTGCCCTGCTCTAGGCAGGATGAAGGAGATGCGATGGGTCGAGGACGTGGGAGCAAAACCAGCTGTTGGTGCGGAAGAGAAATCACAGCTCGTGGGGTTTTGTCCCCTAAAACCAAGCAGTGTGGGGCGTGTGGGGGCTTGGCTTTGCTGCAACACCTTTTAAGCTCACAGCTGCTTCGCTTGACACCTCTAAGAAATCCACATGCTCCAACCCAGCTCCTGGAGGGCAGGTTGGGAGCCCTGGAAGGGACGTGCCGAACCACGGGCGTGCAAATACCTTTTGCTGGTGTGTGGGAGGAGCTCTGATCCCAGCCCTGGCAGCATGCCCTGCACCAGCTCTGCAAAAATCTCTGCGTGGGAGGAGCTCTGATCCCAGCCCTGGCAGCGTGCCCTGCACCAGCTCCGCAAAATCTCTGCACCCTCATCCCCTCACCTGGAAATTCGGGATGTTGGAGGGGCCCCGTGCCGGGATTGATGACGCCGCGCTTTGAAATGAGAAGCGTGGAGATGGGATATCGCTGTGGGCATCCATTCTTTTCCTTGCTTCAGAGGCTTTATACGCTGTCCTGCCTTAGCCTGCCAGTGGTTTAAGCTCATTCCTGCCCTGCCACAGCAGCTTAGGGCACGTGGAAGTCAGCGTAGGTGGTGAAAAGGAGGAGCGTGGGTTCCTGGTGCATGGGAGACGGGCAGAGCTGGCATGGAGGGAGCTGTGGAAGTGTGCATGGGCATGTGTCCCTTCTCCACACCTCGGAGCAGCGCCGACCTCGAGGGATCGGGCCGTGGGTGTTCAAAAAAGCTACTTCTGTGTCCCCTAGTTCCAGTCTCCTCAGAGCACTCGGAAGGGGCTGAGAAAGATGATGTGCGTACGCAGCTGAAGAGGCATCAGACCCCCAGCCCGACCCAGTGCAGCAAATCCTCCAAACGAGCCAAAATCAAGGTGACCATTGTCTCACACGGAGATGCTGCTGGCGTGGGGAACGGAGCACCCCTCACCACCCAGGCAGAAAGTGAGTTGCCATTGGGGAGCTGCTTTTTAACCAGAAAAGCGAGGTCCTGGCTGTGCCCAGACCCGCTCCTCTGGGGCACAGCGTGGGGAGGGGAGGGGATCGGTGATTTTTAGTTTCTTAAAAATAAAAAAAAATAAAAAATTTCGGAGCAATTAGCTGCAGAAAGCAGATGGAGGTTCAAGGTGTGAGCGAGGGGAGAGCCGGGGAAGCGTGGGGGCTGGCAGCACGTAGGAGCTTGGCAGGAGCCTCTGTTTTCCGTAGCAGTTTGGGATCGCACGCTCCGACGAAACGCTCAGCTGCAGCCTGGGGAGCTGCCAGGCTGGTTTTACACCTTCCTCCTCCTCGGCATCCAAGCTGGAAGCAGCTCCTGGTGGACCCCAAGAAGGTTGTGCGTGTCTCAAGCCTGACTCCTGCACGAAGCTCTCACCTGGGATGTGCTCCTGCTTTAGGGATGAGAGCGACGTTCCTCCCTCTGGAAGACCTTCCTGCCTTCAGACTTTGTGATCCAGCCAAGTGCCTGGCTCTGCTGAGCCCCTTTTGGGCCTGAAGTCTGGCTCAATACATGCTTGATAGACATAAAAATCAACTCCAGCTCCTCTGCTGCTGCAAAAACCCACCGTGATGATCCCTGCAGAGGCCTTCAGACTTTGTGATCCAGCCAAGTGCCTGGCTCTGCTGAGCCCCTTTTGGGCCTGAAGTCTGGCTCAATACATGCTTGATAGACATAAAAATCAACTCCAGCTCCTCTGCTGCTGCAAAAACCCACCGTGATGATCCCTGCAGAGGTCCCTGCAGGCCAAGAAGAGGTGATGTGCTCCGTCGTCTTCCCCTTCAGCCTTTGCAGGAGGCCAGAAGCTTCAGCTGCTGTCACCTTTGTACCTGAAGGACGTTGCCTTGTCCCTTGTCACCTCCTCACCTTGGAGTGCAGAGCCCCAGATATGCAAAGCAGCTGCTCGTTAGTAGCATTGGCTTGATACAGTGCAGGGCTGAAAGCTCAGCGTCTCCATCCTGATGGGAAATCAGAGCTTTTCAAAGCTGAGGAATAATTCTGCTCCTTTGGAAGCACCTCTGGGTTAATTTAACACTTATTTTGAACTGTGAAAGTGAACTAATAAATACACATCCCTTTTTTAAGGTTCTAGTTTATCTTCTGGCAGCTTTGAAAATCTCTGGTTTCTGGAATCTTTTATTTTTATTTAATTTTTTTTTTTATTTAATTTTCCAAACTTTACTTCTTTTCACAGAAAGGAAATGAATTTCAAGAAGTAAACATGAACCAAACCGAGAATCCCCTCTTACCCTGGGGGGCGCAGGAGGAACGCGCAGGACAAACGCACTTGTATCCCCCCTAAAAACGCCGCAATAAACGAATCTTGTGACTCGTCGCATCCCTGTGTATTTTGTAAAGTGTCTTTTAAAGAATACTTACAAAATCGATCGCTAGCAACCAGCCAAGATCTGAAGGAATGGGTCGAGGTGCACTAGGAGGACGGGATTAGCGGAGAGAACGTTTAGGAGAGACTTGCATTCGGTGGCAAGGGCTTGAGATTTCATCGTTGATAGATTATTATTTTTTTTTTAAGCTGATTCCTTCAATCCTGTTGATGGTAACGCTTCCACAATGGCAGTTTTGCAGTTTTAATTCACAATTCTGCTCTGTTTGCTACTCCCCATCTCCCGTAGCGCGGCGGCCGGAGCGTTTCTGGGCTGCGGTGGATGCTTCCTGGAGAAGATGCTTTAGGAGCAGGACGAGCCCGTGGCTCACAACGCTGCGTCTGCGGGTAGTTCTGTGAGAGAGGGGAAGCCCCTAAAGCCTCCTGGAGGAGAGAAAAATGAGGTTTCTTCTCTTTTCTTTCACAGTTGTCGCTGGAAAGCCGGTCCCCATGGCTGTCGGGCAGTCTGTGTCGGGCGCAAAGGAGCTGTCGGGACTGCTCACCACCCCCAAGTGAGTGCAGCTTTGGTTTTTTATAAGCTCTGGGTCTTTTCTTTTAATATAAACACAGCAATGGAGTCATTTCTGCATGGGGAGCTTTCTGGTACCTTGCCTATGACTGGGATTTTCTAAAGTGCAGGAGGCTCTTAAGCTCCTAAAAACTCTTCATCAACCAACAGCCAGGGCTGAGAATGGCAGAAATTGGCAGAAGTAGAAGGTATCGTGGCTCTTGAGCTACATTTCTATATCGTTTCCCAAATGCAGGTTTGCTTATCTCTGTCTTTTGAATGACTGTGGTGTCTTTGCCAGAAAATGTGTTGTCTTTAATCCTTCCCTTCTCTCCCTTTGAAAGTCAAGCGTTTTGGTTTTTTTCCAAAGATGGGGGAAAGAAGCCTCAATATCGGTTCATGAAGTTGATTAATTGGCTGTAGAGATTTCTGTTGGGGGGAGGGTGAACCTGACATTGACATCTCAAGTCACTGTTCTCCCTTTTAATTGAAACCAGGCTTTGGAGAGCCCGACTCTGAGTGATCTGGGAAGGGAGAGAAAGAAGAGCTGCTCTCAAAATGGGTTTTAAAGATGAAATGTGTCACTGTGAGGTAGATTGCTTTTGTGTGGGGTGACACAGCCCTTGGCAGCACCTGGGTGGGTGCACACGTGGTAAAAAGCTCACTTCCAATGTGGAAATACAGAGGTTTCTCCTCCTTTTTCTACCTGCCACAGTGGACACAAGGAAACTTCCCTTGCTTTGGGTTTTTGTAGCTCCTTGACTCAATCATAGAATGGTTTGGGTTGGAAGGGACCTCAAAGATCATGTAGTTCCAACCCCCCTGCCCTGGGCAGGGACACCTCCCACCAGAGCAGGTTGCTCAAGGCCCATCCAGCCTGGCCTTGAACCCCTCCAGGGATGGGGCAGCCACAACTTCCCTGGGCAACCTGTTCCAGTGTCTCACCACACAGAGTAAAAAATTTCTTCCTGAGATCTAATCTGAATCTTTTTTTCTTCCAATTTAAAACCGTTTCCCCTTGTCCTATCATTACACCTCCTGGCAAAGAGTCCCTCCCCAGCTCTTCTATAGGCACCCTTCAGGTATTGAAAGGCCGCTATTAGGTCTCCCTGGAGCCTTCTCTTCTCCAGGCTGAACAATCCCAGCTCCCTCAGCCTGTCTTCATAGGAGAGGTGCTCCATCCCTCTGATCATCTTCGTGGCCCTCCACTGGACCCATTCCAACAGGTCCATGTCCTTCCTGTGCTGAGGACTCCAAAGCTGGACACAGAGCTCCAGGTGGGGTCTCAGGGTGCAGAGTAGAGGGGCAGAATCACCTCCCGAGACCTGCTGGAGACCTGTGACCTGCTGGCCACACTTCTCCTGATGCAGCCCAGGACACGGTTGGCTCTTTGGGCTGCCAGCGCGCCCTGCCTTACCGTTCCAGGTGTCCCACTGGACCCATTCTCTTCAACATCTTTATCAATGATCTGGACGAGGGGATCGAATGCACCCTCAGCAAATTTGCAGACGACACCAAGTTGGGTGGGAGTGTTGATCTGCTGGAGGGTAGAGAGGCTTTGCAGAGGGATCTGGACAGGCTGGATGGATGGGCTGAGACCAACAGGAATGAGGTTCAATAAGGCCAAGTGTCGGATCCTGCACATGGGTCACAACAACCCCAGGCAGCGCTACAGGCTGGGGGAAGAATGGCTGGGGAGCTGCCGGGCAAAAAAGGACCTGGGGGTGTTGGTCGACTGTCGGCTGAACACGAGCCAGCAGTGTGCCCAGGTGGCCAAGAAGGCCAACAGCATCCTGGCCTGTATCAGGAACAGTGTGGGGAGTAGGACCCAAGAGGTGATCATCCCCCTGTACTCGGCAATGGTGAGACCTCACCTCGAGTACTGTGTCCAGTTTTGGGCCCCCTACCACAAAAAAGACATGGAGGTGCTGGAGCGGGTCCAGAGAAGGGCAACAAAGCTGGTGAGGGGTCTGGAGAGTAAGTCTTATGAGGAGAGGCTGAGGGAGCTGGGGTTGTTCAGTCTGGAGAAGAGGAGGCTGAGGGGAGACCTTATTGCTCTCTACAACTACCTGAAAGGAGGGTGTAGAGAGGTGGGGGTCGGTCTCTTCTCCCAAGTCACAGGCAACAGGACGAGAGGAAATGGCCTCAAGTTACGCCAGGGGAGGTTCAGGCTGGATATTAGGAAAAATTTTTTCACTGAAAGGGTTCTCAGCCATTGGAATGGGCTGCCCAGGGAGGTGGTTGAGGCCCCATCCCTGGAGGTGTTCAAAAGCCGGGTTGATGTAGTGCTGGGAGGTCTGGTTTAGTGATGATGCTCCTTGTTTGTTGTGTGGGTGTCTATTTTTGTCAGTTGGGTTGACGGTTGGACAAGATGATCTTGAAGGTCCCTTCCAACCTAGAAGATTCTGTGATTCTGTAATTGGGAATCTTTCTCTTCTCTTTGCTTTGCAGGCTGAGTTCAGCAGCAGAAACCTCCTCCCCGAGCCCCGTTCCGTCTGCCGTGATCCCCAGCAGCACGACGCCCAGCGCCTTCCATGCCCTGCAGAGCAGGCTGGTGGCCAGCAGTGCCCACTGCATGCAGGCCCAGCCCCCCAGTGCCCTCCAAGGTACCCGCCTCTCTCCATGTCTCTCTCGTGAACGTAGAAAGGTAAACCGGGTTCAAAATCACTTGGTGGATTTGGATGAGAAGCTGGGTATATGCACTTGTACCCCAAAAAGCCCCCCACACCCTGGGCTGCATCCCCAGCCCCGTGGCCAGCAGGGAGAGGGGGGGATTCTGCCCCTCTGCTCCGCTCTGGGGAGATTCCCCCGCTCAGGGCTGCCTCCAGCTCTGGGGCCACCAACAGCAGAAGGGCATGGAGCTGTTGGATGGGGCCAGAGGAGGCCCCAGAGATGCTGGGAGAGCTGGAGCCCCTCTGCTGGGAGGGGGGACTGAGAGAGTTGGGGGGGTTCAGCCTGGAGAAGAGAAGGCTCCGGGGAGACCTTGGAGTCCCTTCCAGTCCCTCAAGGGGCTCCAGGAGAGATGGGGAGGGACTCTGGATGAGGGAGGGGAGCCCTAGGAGGAGGGGGAAGGGTTTGACCCTGAAAGAGGGGAGATGGAGCTGAGATGTGGGGAAGAACTTGTTTGGTGTGAGGGTGGTGAGAGCCTGGCCCAGGTTGCCCCGAGAAGCTGTGGCTGCCCCATCCCTGGAGGGGTTCAAGGGCAGGTTGGAGGGGGCTTGGAGCAACCTGGTGTGGTGGGAGGTGTCCCTGCCCAGGGCAGGGGGTAGTAATGGATGATCTTGAAGGTCCCTTCCAACCCAAACCATTCTACGATTCTGTGATCCTCTCTCTTGCATTCCCTGGTTGCTCTGGGTTTGGCTGAGGGCAGTGTTTGTAGTGCTTTGTTCTTGCAGAGCCTGCAGAGATCCAGTGGGATGCTAAAAAGTGAGGCTGAAGGCGCTGTTGGTGACCTGTTAATTTTGTCATTTGTATGTAACGATGCCTGGAGATACCAAATGTGAACTCCTCTTGTCTCTGGGGTTTCACAGCTGCCCTTGTTTGTAGCTGCAGCAACGAAATGTGTGGGACTGAGTGAGATGATCCTGGCTGAGCTCGGGGCAGACTGCTGGGGACACTGCTCTTTAAAGGACAGTTTTGCAGATATTCCACATGTGTTGCGTGGCAGATTTCATGCTGGTGAATTCTCCAAGCCTGATTTCTTTATTCTTTACTCTTTTTTTTTCTTTTCAGGAGCAGCATCTGCCAGCAGCCTGTTGCAAGGGCTGAGCTTCAGCCTGCAGGACATCGGGACAAAGTCATCGGCCCTTCCTGCCGGTGTGGCTGCTGCGGGGCAGCCCGTGCAGGTACGTGGCATCAGAGAACCCTCTTTGGAGGGCAGCTGTATGGAGGATAAAGTGATAGGAGTCAGAGGGAACCTAGATAGGTCACGTTTGCTCCAAGGTGAGAAGAGTTGAGGGATGCTGGGTGTGAAATGCAGCTGCATCCAAGCCTTGGTGATGTGCTGGGGGCCAAGTGCTCCCCTAAGGGGCAAGAGGTCTAGGAAGTGGGAAGCTGTTTCTTCGTGGCCATCTAGAAGATGCTGAGAAGGAGTTGGAGAACAGACAGGGCAGGGATCAGTGATCTTTCTCCTTCTTGTTCTTCACTGAAGGACATGGAGCTGTTGGAGCGGGGGCAGAGGAGGCCACAGAGATGCTGGGAGGGCTGGAGCCCCTCTGCTGGGAGGGGGGGCTGAGAGAGTTGGGGGGTTCAGCCTGGAGAAGAGAAGGCTCCAGGGAGACCATAGAGCCCCTTCCAGTCCCTCAAGGGGTTCCAGGAGAGATGGGGAGGGACTCCAGATGAGGGAGGGGAGCCCTAGGAGGAGGGGGAAGGGTTTGACACTGAAAGAGGGGAGATGGAGCTGAGATGTGGGGAAGAACTTGTTTGATGTGAGGGTGGCGAGAGCCTGGCCCAGGTTGCCCCGAGAAGCTGTGGCTGCCCCATCCCTGGAGGGGTTGAAGGGCAGGTTGGAGGGGGCTTGGAGCAACCTGGTGTGGTGGAAGGTGGGGGACAAGATTTAAGGTCCCTTTCAACGCAAACCAATCTATGATTCTGGAAAAACGCATGTTGGTGACCTCTTAGGTCAGCTCCTCATTGCTGCAATTTGAGGCCACCTCTTTCAGAATGGGTGGCTTCATTAGAAGTGGAGCCACACTTTCTGCCAGTCGTGCTTTCAAGTTGATATATGCAGGCTGGAAGGGACAAGTTTGTGCTGCAATTTGAGGCCACCTCTTTCAGAATAGGTGGCTTCATTAGAAGCAGAGCCACACTTTCTGCCAGTTGTGCTTTCAAGTTGAAATGAGTATGTGCAGGCTGGAAGGGACAAGTTTACTTGCCTTTAGACCTGCTTATGGCCACCAGAACGAAGCATGGAAGCTCTAACTTCTGCAGAAAGGAGAGGCCGTGCCATCCTGGCATCCTCTTTCCTTCCTGGTACTCAGTGCTTCTCCTTCTCCTTCCAGACCTCAGCTGTGAAGACACCTGGGCCTATCCAGAACCTGAGTGCCATAACCACGGGCACCGGCACAATTGTCCGCACCATCCCAGTGGCCACCTCTCTGTCTCTGGGAGCCTCGGCGAGCGGGAAGCCCACGGCCATCCACCAGCTGCTGACAAACGGGGGGCTGGCGAAGCTGGCCAGCAGTCTCCCTGGCTTGGCTCAGATCTCCAACCAGGCAGCAGGTGAGGGAGAAAGGGGACAAGTGTCTGGAGCATCCCATTTTGGGTCACACCAACCCCCTGCAGCGCTACAGGCTGGGGGCAGAGTGGCTGGAGCAGAAAAGGACCTGGAGGTGTTGGTCAACTGTTGGCTGAACATGAGCCAGCAGTGTGCCCAGGTGGCCAAGAAGGCCACCGCCATCCTGGCCTGTGTCAGGAACAGCGTGGCGAGTAGGGCCCAAGAGGTGATTGTCCCCCTGTACTTGGTACTGGTGAGGCCCCACCTCGAGTACTGTGTCCAGTTTTGGGCCCCCCACCATTAAAAAGACATTGAGGTGCTGGAGCGGGTCCAGAGAAGAGCAACAAAGATGGTGAGGGGTCTGGAGCACAAGTCTTATGAGGAGAGGCTGAGGGAGCTGGGGTTATTCAGCCTGGAGAAGAGGAGGCTGAGGGGAGACCTTATTGCTCTCTCCAACTCCCTGAAAGGAGGGTGTAGAGAGATGGGGGTCGGTCTCTTCTCCCAAGTCACAGGCGACAGGACGAGAGGAAACGGCCTCAAGTTACCCCAGGGGAGGTTCAGGCTGGATATTAGGAAAATTTTTTTCACTGAAAGGGTTCTCAGCCCTTGGAATGGGCTGCCCAGGGAGGTGGTGGAGGCACCATCCCTGGAGGTGTTCAAAAGACGGGTTGATGTAGTGCTGGGAGGTATGGTTTAGTGATGGTGATGCTTCTTGTTTGTTGTGCGGGTGTCTATTTTTGTCAGTGAGGTTGATGGTTGGACAAGATGATCTTGAAGGTCCCTTCCAACCTAGAAGATTCTGTGATTACCCCCAGAGCCTAGAAGATTCTGTGATTCTGTGATTACCCCCAGAATGGCACTTCCAAAGCTTATTTTGCCTTTGAGCCGTAGCTATGGCCAGCTGCGTGTTCTAGCAAACTCTGAGCAGCTTCCTCTGATGGGAAGAGGCTTCTGATGTGGGTGACCGTGGCCTCTGCAAGTCCCCATGGCTCAGGGGACATCTCTCATGTGTGTTTTCCAGGCTTGAAGGCCCCAACGACCATCACTGTGACACTGCGTGGGCAGCCCAGCCGAGTGACCACGCTTAGCCAGGCCGCCATGGGGACGGGCCAGCCCCAGCTGGAGGAGCAGCCCATGCAGACCCAGGCACCTCAGGTAAATTTTGGACATCATCTCCGTAGAGAAAGTCTCTACTGCTGCTCTTCTGAGCTTCTCCTGATGGTTGTAGCCAAGGGCAGGTAGAGCTGTCGTGGGAAAGGTTTTCTTGGTTGCATCTTTCGGGTGTGATGAGCTTTGCTGAGGCCACGCAGAAAGGGGCCTTGCAAGGTGGTGGTGAAGAGGACCTGGTTCATCTTCGTGTCTGTTAGTGGTGGGGTCGATTGTGCTCGATGTCACACGCACAGAGGGAAGCTCACGTCAGCATGGAAGTTGTTACTGGGGCTCCAGGCTTTCTTGGCAGCGAGTGGTTTTGGTGGGAGGAGGAAAGCTGCTCGTACAGTGTCTGTCCCCTGCCTGTTGGGGCAGGAGGGTGGGTTGGCCGTGCTGTCTGGAGCCATATTCCTCTTGAAAATGCTGCTTCTCGCTGTTAGATGCCCTGATGTGGGTGTTGGGGACACTGTTGTGTTTCCTCCTGCAGCTCCCCAGCTCCTGCCCTCTCTCACTGCCGTGGTGTCAAAACCAGTTCATGAAGGGCCAAGTGTGTGCTCTGAGGTTGTATCTATTCAATACAGATCTCCTTTTGGAGCTGGATCACTGACAGCAGGAAAAACCTCTTATTATTTGGGCTCCCAATGTGTTTGAGGTGCTGTCTCAAGGGTCCTGGCTGCCTTCCTGCTTCCTAGGTTAAATCCTGGTGTGGTTGAGCTGAAAGCACAAGATACTGCCTCCTGCAGCTCCCCAGCTCCTGCCCTCTCCCACTGCCCTGGTGTCAAAACCAGTTCATGAAGGGCCGAGTGTGTGCTCTGAGGTTGTATCTGTTCGATACGGATCTCCTTTTGGAGCTGGATCACTGACAGCAGGAAAAACCTCTTATTATTTGGGCTCCCAATGTGTTTGAGGTGCTGTCTCAAGGGTCCTGGCTGCCTTCCTGCTTCCTAGGTTAAATCCTGGTGTGGTTGAGCTGAAAGCACAAGATACTGAGTTGAAGAAGGTTGTTTTTTTGTGAACATCTTGTAACGTGGACCTCACAACCCCAAATCCCGGTGGCAGCAAAAGGGGTGAATTTACTTTGGGTGTATCTTTGGGCTCTGTCTTAAACCACTGTCAATTTTGAGATGGATCCATTGATGTGAGGTGGGATGAAAGGTGGGATCTCCCTGCACAGGAGGGTTGGCTGGTGGTGGCTGTGACGTGCCACCAGCGAGGTTGACCCAAGCTCAGGTGGCTTCCCTGTGGTCCCAGCTAACAAGTTGAAGAAGGTTGTTTTTTTGTGAACATCTTGTAATGTGGACCTCACAACCCCAAATCCCGGTGGCAGCAAAAGGGGTGAATTTACTTTGGGTGCATCTTTGGGCTCTGTCTTAAACCACTGTCAATTTTGAGATGGATCTGTCCATGTGAGGACGGAAAGGTGGGATCTCCCTGCACAGGAGGGTTGTGGCTGTGACATGCCACCAGGGAGGTTGACCCAAGCTCAGGTGGCTTCCCTGTGGTCCCAGCTCTGGCGCTGTGCATCACCGGGGTCTCTCCTGTGGGTGCTTTCCTGGACTTGGGGACGTAGGAGAAAAGGGGCAGCCGAGGGCTGTGATCAGCCCCATGGGACTGAAGGTTCCCTGGGTGGGTACTGAGGGCTGTAGCTCACTGTCCAACAGATCACTGCAGGGATTTGAGGCAGGCATCTCAGCAGTTCAGAGAAGAAGTCCACAAGCTCCCAAAATGATAAATGCCACAGTTTGGGACGAGTGTGGAGCATCCAGTGGGGACCAAGCTCCCAACAGGGATGAACAAACTGGCACCAAAGGCTGAGGATGCCAAGGTTGCTCAGGTGGCTTCCCTGTGGTCCCAGCTAACAAGTTGAAGAAGGTTGTTTTTTTGTGAACATCTTGTAATGTGGACCTCACAACCCCAAATCCCGGTGGCAGCAAAAGGGGTGAATTTACTTTGGGTGCATCTTTGGGCTCTGTCTTAAACCACTGTCAATTTTGAGATGGATCTGTCCATGTGAGGACGGAAAGGTGGGATCTCCCTGCACAGGAGGGTTGTGGCTGTGACATGCCACCAGGGAGGTTGACCCAAGCTCAGGTGGCTTCCCTGTGGTCCCAGCTCTGGCGCTGTGCATCACCGGGGTCTCTCCTGTGGGTGCTTTCCTGGACTTGGGGACGTAGGAGAAAAGGGGCAGCCGAGGGCTGTGATCGGCCCCATGGGACTGAAGGTTCCCTGGGTGGGTACTGAGGGCTGTAGCTCACTGTCCAACAGATCACTGCAGGGATTTGAGGCAGGCATCTCAGCAGTTCAGAGAAGAAGTCCACAAGCTCCCAAAATGATAAATGCCACAGTTTGGGACGAGTGTGGAGCATCCAGTGGGGACCAAGCTCCCAACGGGGATGAACAAACTGGCACCAAAGACTGAGGATGCCAAAGTTGCTCCAGATGGGCAGAGTTGGTTTGTTTGGGTTTTTTTTTTCCCCTCTTGCATGTGATTTTCCTACTTTTGTTGGCAACTGGTCAGTTGGGGTAGGAGAGGAGGAGCAGTCTTCCCTTTGTAGATGAAGCTCCTCAGTTTTGGTCCCTGGTGCTGGGGTGGCCCAAGTTGTGGGCAGCATCCTGGAGACACCAAGAGCTCTTTTCTTCCTCGCTGCCGCCCGCGGAGGCCGTGCGAGGTCGGTTGAAGCTCTGAGATATATTTAGGGAGGCGTTACCCTAAGGGTGAAGCCTTTGGGTGGAAGTTGGGCACGTATGAACAGCGGCAGCCGTAAATCCTTCATTTCTCCTGTGCTGCTTTAGAGTTGACCTGGCATCCACCGTTGCCAGGAGTTTCCACGCAGAGTCCTGCTGGTTACAGCTCGGATTTGGGAGCATCCACATCCTTCTCCCTTGACTTCTGTGGTTTTTTTCTCTTCAAAAGCTGTTCAATCAACCATCAGAACTGCTGTGCTTTCCTTTCTGTCCTTCGTTACCTTGGAGAGACCCTAAATATGCAGTGAAACAGAAACTCTGTGGTATAATGAAACTGGGGACAGGCTCCAGGGTTAACGGGTTCACCTACGGGTTAATGTTTTAGGGCCCTTGGAACTGGATATTGCATCCTCCCCTCTGACTTTTCCCTACAATGCTGAGCTTGTGTGTTCAAGGTAGGGCTTAATCGTGTGGCCGGCGGCGAGGGCTGCTTCAAAAGCAAACTGAAAGCTGGCTTTTTACAGGAAATGGAATGAGCTGTGTGTTTTTGGAGCTAATTATAGCCCTTGACATCAGCGCGTGTGTACCTTTAGCACACAAGGATTACGTCACCCTGCAGGGCTTCCTGTAAAACAGCAAATTTCCAAAAGGCTTTTGTGGGGTTGCGGGGCAGGGGGGGGAAGGGAGGGAGAAGGGATAAATCCAAAAAGCTTCAAACTCTTGTGTTTTCGGCAGCGCTCGAAGCCGTCGTGGGGTTTGAAATTCCAGCTGCCGGCTCGGCTCTGCCCGCGCAGGAAGCCTGAAGCCCACACATCAGCTGGGATTTGTAAACTCTGGGGGCTGGGGCCGTGCCTCGAGCGTCTGAGCTGAAGTTTGAGTGGGCAAACTCTTTTTCCTTCCTCCCGTGGGCATTAAACGGGAGGCAGAAGCTGAGGAATCTCCCCGGGGAGTTTTGGTGCAAACGCTTTCTGCGAGTCGCAGCGTAAGGAGAAGCGTGAGCGTTTGGATGGCTTTAAAGTGAAAAATACGAAGGAGCTTCAGCTTCTCTTTTCAAGAAACTGCTCCACGGTGGTTTGAACGTTGCTTTTTGGGGGGGTTCCCCCCTGCAGCGTGGTTCTATCCTGATAGTAGCTCCACAAAGTGTGGAGTGATGCTGGATCACGCTCTTGTTATCTGCTTGGTGGAGATTTGCCCTGAGATGAGTGGAGCTACAAGCTGATGGGTCGTGGTTTGAGCTTTGGGAAAGGGTGTCCCTTAGGTGACACGAGGAGAACTCTGACTCCAGCCCTTGCCCCTGCCCAGAGCCATCTGTGAGCAGCAGTAAACACCTTTCTTCACCCAAAATCTGACCCTTTCCACTCCCAGGAGCAGAAATATTACTCCAAGCTAACAAAGCACCACTAAATTGCTGCACAAGGCATGGAAAAGACCTGGGAGTCCTGGTGGAAAACAGGATGCCCTTGAGCCAGCAATGGGACCTTGTGGCCAAGAAGGTCAATGGCATCCTGGGGGGCATCAAGAAGAGTGTGAGCAGCAGGTGGAGGGAGGTCATCCTGCCCCTCTGCTCTGCCCTGGGGAGGCCCCAGCTGCAGCACTGGGACCAGTTGTGGGCTCCCCAGTTCCAGAAGGACAGGGAACTGCTGGAGAGGGGACAGCAGAGGGCTACAGAGATGATGATGCTGGAGCATCTCCCTTATGAGGAGAAGCTGAGGGACTTGGGGCTTTTTAGTCTGGAGAAGAGAAGGCTGAGGGGGGATCTAATCAACACCTATAAATACTTCAAGGGTGGGTGTCAGGAGGATGGGGCTGGTCTTTTTCCAGTGGTGCCCAGGGACAGGACAAGAGGAAATGGGCACAAACTGGAGCATAAGAAGTTCCACCTAAATAGGAGGAGGAACTTCTTGACTTTGAGGGTGGCAGAGCCCTGGCAGAGGCTGCCCAGAGAGGTGGTGGAGTCTCCTTCTCTGGAGACGTTCAAACCCCACCTGGACACGTTCCTGTGGGACCTGTTTTGGCAGGGGGTTGAACTGGGTGATCTCCAGAGGTCCCTTCCAACCCCATGTGATCCTGTGGTTCTGTGAAAAGCAGGCTGTGACCTGCGCGAGCATGAGGTAGAGGGGGCTCAGAGGTGAGCTCGAGCGGTGCTTATCAGTGGTGGTGGAAAGCGAGCAATTTGGCTCAGAGAAGTCTGACCAAAGAGGTGGGTCTTTGCTTCTGTAGCTGGAAAAGCTGCTTTGGAGTTTGGATTGTGTCAGCTCAGGGCTGTGAGGGCTCCTAGGGAGAGCGCAGGGAGATCCATCTGGACACAGTTCAGGCAGTTGAATTGGACCCAGAGGCGTTTGAGGAACCTCTGGGATGGAAGACTTTCCAGGTATTTCACCATAGTGTTCCAGGGTGTGCTGCCATCTGTCCTACGATACAAATCCACACCCTGAGTTGTCCCAGTCTTGCACATTAAAGAAGTCTGACCAAAGAGGTGGGTCTTTGCTCCTGTAGCTGGAAAAACTGCTTTGGAGCTTGGATTGTGTCAGCTCAGGGCTGTGGGGGCTCAAAGGGAGAGCGCAGGAGCTCTCTGCAGGTCCATCTGGACACAGTTCAGGCAGCTGAATTGGACCCAGAGGTGTTTGAAAGAAGTCTGACCAAAGAGGTGGGTCTTTGCTTCTGTAGCTGGAAAAGCTGCTTTGGAGTTTGGATTGTGTCAGCTCAGGGCTGTGAGGGCTCCTAGGGAGAGCGCAGGGAGATCCATCTGGACACAGTTCAGGCAGTTGAATTGGACCCAGAGGCGTTTGAGGAACCTCTGGGATGGAAGACTTTCCAGGTATTTCACCATAACGTTCCAGGGTGTGCTGCCATCTGTCTTATGATAGAAATCCAAACCCCGAGTTGTCCCAGTCTTGCACGTTAAAAGGCAGCCAGGGTCTGGAGAACTTCTGATGGAGCTGGGGGTGTTCAGCCTGGAGAAAAGGAGGCTGAGGGGAGACCTTCTGGCTCTCTCCAACTCCCTGAAAGGAGGGTGTAGCCAGGGGGGGTCGGTCTCTTCTCCCAAGGAACAGGCGATGGGACAAGAGGAAACAGCCCCATGTTGCCCCAGGGGAGGTTTAGGATGGATATTGGGGAAAATTTCTTCATGAAAAGGGTTGTGAAGCCTTGGAAGAGGCTGCCCAGGGCAGTGGTTGAGGGACCATCCCTGGAGGGATGTACAAGCCGGGCAGACGTGGTGCTGAGGGACATGGCTCAGTGGGGGTTTGGGCAGAGCTGGGTTGATGGTTGGACTTGATGATCTGAAAGGTCCCTTCCAACCTAGAAAATTCCATGATTTTTGGACCCTGGTGCTGTGTAACCAGCTGGTTCTTTCCAGAGGGGCTTGTACGTTTTCCTCAAGCGAGAAGGAAGCTCTTGTGATGCAGAGGACGGTGTGTGCGCTCCCAGTTTTTGCTGGGCTTTCACTGGTGTTAGTGGGTCATTCTTACAAGCGGGTCTGCTCGACACACTAGTCATTTTTGAGCTCCTGGTTGGTTTTTTGCTATTGCTGCAGAGAAGAAAAGAGTGCAAAACTGATTTCCCTGACACCCAGAGATGGGGACGGAGCCAGCCCATTCCACTCCAGAAACAGGCAATGAGTTTGTGCCAGTCTCAGCCCAATCACCAGCAGGGAGGTCGATGCTGCAAGTAGCACTTTTAAAATCCGGATCTCTGCAGAGATTTTTTTTTCCCTTGAGCTTGGTAATAACTGGTCGGAGCCAGGGCAAGGCTGGAAGAAGCAGGGAAAGGGCATCCTCTGGTGCTTTTATTTTTGAGGTGAGACCTCTTGCAGCCCCCCAGGAATGTTTGCAGCCCCTCTCTCCCCCCCATAGGTGGTGTATCCTTGCCAGGATCCTCTGGTGCTTTTATTTTTGAGGTGAGACCTCTTGCAGCCCCCCAGGAATATTTGCAGCCCCCCAGGAATGTTCGCAGCCCCCCACACCCCCGCAGGTGTTGTATCCTCACCAGAAGGGGCTTTTCCAGTAGCTCTCCATTACTTTAACCCTTCCAGGCTCCGGACGGTGCTGTTGGCAACCTGGCCCCTCTGGCTACCGGTGCCTCCTCTCCTGGCAAGCTGCTGTCTCAGATGGATCCCAGCAGAGCCCAGGCTGGCGCAGAGATGGTCCCCGCCGCACGCCCGACGGCCGCAGCACCCTTAGGTGAGGTGCATGGCAGTGGTGGGGCCCGGGGACCGGAGCGGAGGCCGGGATGGAGCCATGCCGCCGGGGTGACACGTGCGGAGTCGTTTTGGGGAATTCCCTGCCCAAATCCTGCTGATTTTTTAAGCTCATCCCTGGGCTGTATCAAAAGATGCGTTGCCAGCAGGTCCAGAGAGGGGATTCTGCCACTTTGCTCTGCTCTGGTGAGACCTCACCTGGAGTATTGTGTGCAGGTCTGGAGCCCTCAATATAAGAAGGACATGGGCCTGATGGAGAGGGTCCAGAGGAGGGCCACGAGGATGATCAGGGGGATGGAGCACCTCTGCTCCGAGGACAGGCTGAGGGAGCTGGGGTTGTTCAGCCTGGAGAAGAGGAGGCTCCGGGGAGACCTAATAGCAGCCTTCCAGTACCTGAAGGGAGCCTACAGGAAGGCTGGGGAGAGCCTGTTTAGAAAGGCCTGTAGTGACAGGACGAGGGGCAATGGCTTCAAGCTGGAGGGGAACAGATTTAGACTGGAGATGAGGAGAGGGTTCTTCACTGGGAGGGTGGTGGAGCACTGGAACAGGTTGCCCAGGGAGGTGGTTGAGGCCCCATCCCTGGAGATATTCAAGGAGAGGCTCGACGAGGCCCTGGGCAACCTGGTCTAGTTGGGGGTGTCCCTGCTGACTGCGGGGGGGTCAGACTAGATGACCTTTGGAGGTCCCTTCTGGCCTGGGCAATTCTATGATTCTATGATTTTTTTTTTTTTTTTTTTTTTAAGTTAGGTTCCCCCACGGTTTCTTTGCGCAAGGAGTTTTGGTTCGATGCGGCCCTTTTTTGAAGAGCAGGGTGTTTAAACTTGAGCTCAAAGGCAGAAAGGGATTATCTGTGATTTTTTCTAGGGCCCCCATCATCACCCTCTCGTAGCACAAAGCTCTCTCCCTCCTGCCTCTTTATTTACCGTGCGTGGGGAGGGCAGACCCGGCCGATTACAGCTCAAGAAATACTGCAGAGCCATTACTTGGGCTTAGGAAGAAATAAATTCCACACAAAGGGGTGATGTGGTCCGTGGCATCTTCAAAGGCTTCTTGAAGACCCCGCTGCCAGCCCAGCTGGTGTTTTCATTCTCTGAATTCCAAGCAAGTGGCAGGGTGAGCAGGTCGACAGCGTTCGGGGCAGATCTGGTGGCTGAAATTCCCTAGTTTGTCCCAAAGGACAAAGGAGGCAGCTCTGCAGCATCTATGTTTTACCAGTCAGCTTTCCTTGCAGGAATTAAATCCATCTAATGACCTCTGCAGCCCCTCAAACTCTGCTTTCCTCCCCCAGGACTCAATGGGGAGGTGCTTAAGTCTGGCCTTATGTTGTCTTCTGTGTGTTTTCACTTCTTCCTTGGGTTATTTGTGGATGGAGCTAGATCCATCCATTAGATGGGTGGAAAATGGCTGGAGAGCAGCCCTGAGGAGAAGGACTTGGGGGTGTTGGGGGGTGAGAAGCTCAATGTGACCCATCAACGTGCTCTGGCAGCCCAGAAATCACCCACATCCTGGGCTGCGTCCCCAGCAGCGTGGCCAGCAGGGAGAGGGGGGGATTCTGCCCCTCTGCTCTAGGGAGATCCCTCCCAAGTGCTGCCTCCAGCTCTGGGGCCACCAACAGCAGAAGGACACGGAGCTGTTGGATGGGGCCAGAGGAGGCCCCGGAGATGCTGGGAGGGCTGGAGCCCCTCTGCTGGGAGGGGGGGCTGAGAGTTGTGGGGGTTCAGCTTGGAGAAGAGAAGGCTCCGGGGAGACATTGGAGCCCCTTCCAGTCCCTCAAGGGGCTCCAGGAGAGATGGGGAGGGACTTGATGAGGGAGGGGAGCCCTAGGAGGAGGGGAAAGGGTTGGACCGTGAAAGAGGGGAGATGGAGCTGAGATGTGGGGAAGAACTTGTTTGGTGTGAGGGTGGTGAGAGCCTGGCCCAGGTTGCCCCGAGAAGCTGTGGCTGCCCCATCCCTGGAGGGGTTCAAGGGCAGGTTGAGCAACCTGGTCTCCTTGAAGATGTCCCAGCCACTAGAAGGGGTGGAACTGGATGATCTTGAAGGTCCCTTCCAACCCAAACCATCCTGTGATGCCCTGGCCATTCCACCACTTCCCTGGGTTGGAGGGGACCTTGAAGTTCACCAAGACCAACCATCAACCCACCACTGTCCAACCCCACAGCCCTCAGCACCGGCTTTTTAGATTCCTCCAGGGCTGGTGTTTGGGGAGGGGAGCCATAGGATGAGAAGGGAGAGTTTTAAACCAAAAATTTGGAGATGAGATGTGGGGAGGAAATTCTTCCCCCTGAGGGTGGTGAGAGCCTGGCCCAGGTTGCCCCGAGAAGCTGTGGCTGCCCCATCCCTGGAGGGGTTCAAGGCCAGGTTGGAGGGGGCTTGGAGCAACCTGGTCTGGTGGGAGGTGTCCCTGCCCAGGGCAGGGGGTGGGACTGGATGGGCTTTTATGTTCCTTCCAACCCAAACCATTCCATGGCTCTATGATCTGGTGAGGACTTTACCTGCTTTCGCTGGAGGTTGGGATTGGCTTTGCATCCAGCGGGAAGGACCGGTTTGTAGGAAAGCTTCTGAGATGTTAGCACAGAAAATATTCCAGGTCCTGTTCATTTGGTGGAACGGTTGTTGCTGGTGTCTGAGAGCATCATGACATGTCCATGCCACTTTCCAGCTGGTGTAGGGGTGGCTGGGGTCACCTGTTCCCACCATTGTCCAGCCATCTGGGATGCCAGGATGGATTGGTGTCCCATCCTGTTTGGACAGTTGGCCGTCAGCCTTCGCTCCATGCCCTCCCCGCTTGAGCCACTTCATTTTGGAGAGTCCCACACCATGTTGGTGGTGTTGGTGGTGTGCTGTCACCGCTGGTGGGTGCGAGGGACACTGTGGTGCATCTTTGATGTCACTACATCAGAGATTTGTGGTGCTGGGTGCCTGGTGACCCATCATAGCTGGATCTGCCACTCTCCGCTCCTCTGTGTGGGATCCTGAGGGATCACCAGCAGGTCTCCAGGCTTTTTCCCATCCCTTGAGCTCTTCTAGACTTGGTGATTAGATTTTGGTGAAGTTTCTGTCCCCTCTGTTGCTCTCTGGGCTGTGACTACCATTGATGCAGCTGAGGAGCCAACCTGGTTGGGGTAACCACCACGATCCAACCTCTGCCATTGCCGTCGAGCTCAGAGGGCTTCATTTCACAAAGCCTTGAGTCTTTTAGCCATCTCCTGGGGTGGAGCATGATGAAGGTCTGAGCACCCCCAATGTTGGGACCGAGCTGGAGATGCCAGAGATGAGGAAGAGCTTCCCTTGAGCCGGGCTGCAGAGAGCAGCGTGAGCTCAGTGTGGGCTGTGGCAGGTAGGATGGGGCACGATGGAGCCACGATGTCCTGTCCCAGTGTCCCAGCAGAAGGGGACGTTCTGGGGGAGAAGCTCAGACACTGAAGGAAGAGAGAGGCTTCCTTGGGTGATGTGGGCATTGAGAGGAGGGAAGTGGTGCTGGTGGTGCCCCAGTTTGGTTGTTGTGCCTTCCTTGCCCGGGCTGTGGGTTTGGTTTGGGGTCTGGCTCTGGGAAGCAGACATGGCCAGGTCTTTCTGTTCAGTCTGAAAGCCTGTGACTCCATCACAGTGGCCAGGGGCTGCAGCCCAGGGTGGCCACCACATCCCCCCGGCCACTGATCCCCCTCTCCCCTTCTCCACAGTGACCACCACCAGCCCCATGAAGACCCTCTACGTCATGTCGGACGCCAAGCTGTCTGCGCTTACCAAATCTGTGATGGCTGAGGCTACCTCTGTCCCTCTCAAACTGCCGGCCATCCAGCCTTCCTCCACCTCCTCCTCCTCCAGCTCTCCCACTGGCGCTGTCACCTTTGCCTCCACCTCCTCCCTGGCCAGTGCCCCCAGCCCTCCCAGCAGCCTGGTACACTCCAAGGTGGGACCTGTCCTGCAAACAGCTTCCAAGACCGTCATCCTGACTTCAACGGTGGCCACGGTGAAGGGTGATGGAGCCCTGGGACACGTGGGGGAGAAGGTCAGCCTGGCTAAGAGCACCATGGCCCTTGGCCATGCTCTGGGGATGGTGGAGCCCCTGGGGAGGGTTCCTTCCGTGGTGGACGACGGGAGCACCATCATCCATACCAGGGAGGCTCTGGCCAACAGACACTTGCTGCCCCAGGGTGTGCTGCCAGGGGGGGCTGGCACCACGCTCATCACGCTGGGCAACAGCTTGGCCAACTCCTCCATCACCACCCTCAGCCAGAAGCCCTAGGGGACCCCTCGGATGCCACTGGGCACTTGGGGGAAGACTGAGGTCGGGGAGGGAGAGGAGTGGGCCCCGTGGGCATGGTCCAAACAAGGGGGATGTTTTTCTGGTTTTGTTGCCGTTTAATAAAATTTTTTTTTTTTTTTTTGGTTCTTTATTGACTTCATTGCACGTGTCCCTTCCAAAAGCTGCTGTGGTGGCAGCTCAGCCCTCGGGTGCTTTTGTCCAGGGCTTGTTTTTCTTGCTTTGTGCGGGCAGGGAAGGATTGGTGCTGGGTCCACCAACGGGGGCAGCTCCTTTTGCACATCCCTCCTCTGGGTAGAGGTTTCAACTGATTTCCTCCTACTATTTGGAGTATTTTTACATGCTGAAAAAGGCTCAACGTTCATCTGCCTCGAGTTAATCTTTATAGTTGTGTTTGCATCAGCAGGTGGGGACCTTGGGCAGCTTGTTCTTGAACAGAGGGAAGTGGCAGAAGGTGCTGAGCCACAGAATGGGTGCCCAAAGGGTGAGGGGAAGCACCTCGAGTGGTTTGGCAGAGCTCAGGGCAAGTGTTTCCCCCTCGGGGGCTTGTTAAGGGCTGGGATTTGGTGGGTCTTTTTGTGGTTATCGGGGATAATCCCAACACTGTGTCTCCAAGCCCCTGGGGAGGGTTCCTTCCGTGGTGGACGACGGGAGCACCATCATCCATACCAGGGAGGCTCTGGCCAACAGACACTTGCTGCCCCAGGGTGTGCTGCCAGGGGGGGCTGGCACCACGCTCATCACGCTGGGCAACAGCTTGGCCAACTCCTCCATCACCACCCTCAGCCAGAAGCCCTAGGGGACACCTCGGATGCCACTGGGCACTTGGGGGAAGACTGAGGTCGGGGAGGGAGAGGAGTGGGCCCCGTGGGCATGGTCCAAACAAGGGGGATGTTTTTCTGGTTTTGTTGCCGTTTAATAAAACTTTTTTTTTTTTTTTTTGGTTCTTTATTGACTTCATTGCACGTGTCCCTTCCAAAAGCTGCTGTGGTGGCAGCTCAGCCCTCGGGTGCTTTTGTCCAGGGCTTGTTTTTCTTGCTTTGGAGGGATAAAGCAGCTTTGTGCGGGCAGGGAAGGATTGGTGCTGGGTCCACCAACGGGGGCAGCTCCTTTTGCACATCCCTCCTCTGGGTAGAGGTTTCAACTGATTTCCTCCTACTATTTGGAGTATTTTTACATGCTGAAAAAGGCTCAACGTTCATCTGCCTCGAGTTAATCTTTATAGTTGTGTTTGCATCAGCAGGTGGGGACCTTGGGCAGCTTGTTCTTGAACAGAGGGAAGTGGCAGAAGGTGCTGAGCCACAGAATGGGTGCCCAAAGGGTGAGGGGAAGCACCTCGAGTGGTTTGGCAGAGCTCAGGGCAAGTGTTTCCCCCTCGGGGGCTTGTTAAGGGCTGGGATTTGGTGGGTCTTTTTGTGGTTATTGGGGATAATCCCAACACTCTGTGTCTCTGTCCCCTGCTGAGCCCCGAGTCCTCCCTTCCCCGGAGGGACACGGGGTGTGACGCAGGGTTTAGGGGCTGAGATATTTTGGGGGGGCACAAACAGAGCCCCACGGTGCCGGGGTGGCCCCTGCTCCCCACCGAGGGCAGGCACGGTTCCGAAATCTCCACTCACTTTCTCATCCTGCCAACTCGTGAGAAGATCCTGGGTTTGGCCAGGACAGGACACGCCACGGCAGAAACAGGGTCTTTGTTCCAGGGAGCCCCAAAACAGCAGGAATAAAGCCATTTTTCCCCTTTGATGGCTGGATCTGCTCATCACGGGAGGAGGAAGATGCCATGAGCCCCTTCCCACTCCTCCTGGGCCAAACACACCCCGCTCCGGATGCCATCCAGCTTTTTGGGGACCATCCTTCTTGCACCCTGGACTTCACAACGGTGAGTAGCATCAGGGATGCTGAGCTTTGCCAGCACCCCAAGCCCTGGGCTTTTTTTCCCTTTTCTTAGGGATTTTGTGGAAATAAAAAAAAAAAAAAGGTTGGGGGGGCAAGTTTTCACTCTGCCAACGACCCAGGTTCAGCCCAGGCAGCGTTTCCCCCAGGGAATGCCGTGGGTGTGGGATGGCCCTGAACCCCAAGGCTGAGGTTACCCCTGGAATAGGGGGTTTTCCGATGGGATGAATCGTGGTCCCTTCTCCCCGCGCTGGGAAAACAGAAAACAGGGATGAACTGAGGTTCTGCTTCAGCATCCACATCCTGACACAAGCATTTTGGGTAAAAAGGAGGGTCTTCCATAGACCTGCAGTGTTTTTAAGGAGCTCAACTCTTCTTTTTCTTTTTCCCTCCAGGTTTGAAATCCCAATTTCTGCGCTGCGGTACCAGTAATATGGCTGAGGACACCCCTGGGGATGTGGCATCTCCTCGCTCCCAGGTGCGGTGGCAGCTCTTTGTGGGAAGACTCGACCTCCACGGCTCCTCCAAGACTCCTCCTCCTCCTCCTCGCTCACAAACTGGGCTTAATGGGGTGTGTTTTGGCAATGAAGATCTCGGGGTACAGCCGGGGCGCTCCGCAGCGTGTGTGACACCTTCCCCATCTCCAGGCTTGGAGGATCCTGGAGCGGTTGGGTCCGTAAGGATGTTCTTCTGGATAAATCTCATCGTGGAACGACCAGGGATAATTCTCCTTTTCCAGTTCTTATCCCAAAGTTCTTCCTTCCCATGGATACAGCAGGGATGGTCCTTAAAAGCCAATTTACTGCTCCAGCTCCACCTGAAGCTATGACTCTCTCTGGGGACCAGCGAGTGCCACCGTCCCCCTGCCCTTTCCGCTTCGGCTCGTGATGAGGTGCCCAGGATGGCAGCGAGCGGAGGCGCTTGTGGGGAGCAGCTGGCATGAGAAAAGTGAATCCTGTGGCTCCCACGAAGCCCTTGGGTCATCAGCAGGAGCTCCCAGAGGCACCAAAAGCCCCCGGAGATGTCACTTGGGCTGGTTTGTGCTTGGAAACGGTTGCGATTCCACCCCCAAAATCCATGCAGAAAAGCACCTCCTTCCCCACGGCATCGGGGCAGCCCCGCAGGTAGGTCTCAACCCATCCACGTGGCATCACAAAACGCCTTTGGGGCTTCCGTGCTCAGGGTGAGGATGCCCCCAAAAATCCTGCCCCCGACCCCCAGAAATTAAGGACACCCCAAACACCGCACGGTTGGGACCGGTTTTATTTCGGGCGCTGCCTCGGCCCCTGGTTTCAACTCCTGGGGGTGCAGAGCTGCCAGGAGCCACAGTCCCAAACCCCTGAAATTATGGAAAAAAACCCCTCTGGAGCCCCAAACGGAGGCAACGTAATTAAAAAAAACCCCAAATTGCAGCGTGTGGTGTGAGCCAGCCCCCGTGAGCATCCTGGGCACGGCGGGGTTGGAATAACCATCACCCACCTCAGCCTCCTCCCTGCAGGAACAACCAGCAAAAGAGAAACCTCCACGAGTCATTTTGCTCCCTTTTTTTTATTTTTTTTTTTTTTTTTTTTAAACGTGTATGTATATATATATAAAATATATATATATATAACCTTATGATATTGATAGTTAAGTCACCAGTGTAACCATGTCGGATACAAACAAGAGTTAAAAAGGGCACGGTCCAGATTGTCTCCTCATGGTCTTGACGTGCTCCTGGTTGCCCACTTTGGCCACCACGACGTCCTGAGGGGCTTCTTCTCCAGGAGGGGAGCGCTACAGCTTGGCGTGGCGGTGGAAGGTGGGCACGTGTGGGGTGCCATAGGGGTTCTGGGGGTGCCACGTCCCCCCCGGGTAGAGCCGGTGCCGCAACGAGCTCTCGTAGGAGGCCGGGTAGTGGCCGGGGCCGGTCGCCAGCGGCCGGCACAGGTCGGAAGGTTGTGTGGAGGTGGCTACCAAAGGGCTAGGGAAAGCGGGGATGATGAAGGGGTTGGTGGTGAGGGAGGGGGCCACGGGCACCCCCTGGGTTTTGAGGTGCTCCAATGGGTTGCCAAAACTTGCCGGGAAATGCAACATGGCTCCTTTATAAACGTCCGGGGCTTGCGGCAACGACACGGCGTAGCCAGGGCTGGCCACCACCGCCTTGGGTTTGGCCAGCCCTTGTTGGCCACGGGGCGAGCTGGCCCCCGGGTCCCTGCCATCGAAGGGGGAGATGGCACGTAGCTTGGCACCGGGGCCGAAAGCCCCTTCCTCCTCTTCCCGGCCACGCTTGCCCCTGGCCACAGCGGGGCTGAAGGTAGCCCCGGGGGCCACCCAGCAGGCTTTGACGGTGGCACAGGCGTCCCCTCGCCGCCTCTCCCCGCTCCACGACTGCCCCCCTTTGCTCCGCAGGTCTTGGGGTTGCTCCGGCTCCTCGGGTCGCCCCGGGAAGGTGGCAGGTGGTTCCAAAAAATCCTTCAAGCTGGAGAAATACCCCCAGAGGGGGTGGCAGCCCACGGGCTTCAGCACCTCGTGGTGGTAGGCGTGGAAGCAGCCGGTGAAGACGGTGGCCCCCGGACCCCCTTCCTCGGCCCGTGGGCTGTCCCTCCCCATGGCTGTGGGTCCCACCTCGCTCCCCACACTCGGAGCTGAATCCCGAGCTCCCGGTGGCTCCGGGCTTCTCTCCTCATCCAGGTGGGGGCCGGTGGCCAACCGGGGGGGCTCGGGGCTGGAACGGGGGCCAGCGTCGCTCGTCGAGGGCTGGCCCTGGGGGCAGTGGCGTTTGTGGCAGTGCAAGGCCTCGGCCTTGCTCACCTGGGCCAGCAGCTTCTTCTTGGCCAGCGGGGACATGATGGGGTGGTTGCCTTTGGAGTAGAAGTTGGAGAAAAGGCGCTTGTAGGTTTCGCTGTGGGTCCGGCAGGGGCTGGGGCACTCCCTGGCGGGGCTGGGGGTCGGCGCCGTGGGGCTGGGACATCCCTCTGCCCCCCGGCCCCGCTCCGGGGTGTCCCTCGTGTCTTCTGTGCTGGGTGCCGCCTCCGGCTTCGCCTTCTCTGGAGGCACCTGAGAGCAAAGGGGAGTTGGGGTGTGGATGCTGGGGTCCCCCAAGTCCTCTGCACTGATGTGTCCCCTGTCCCCCAGTGCTGGGGTCCCCCACATCTTTGTGCTGGGGTCCCCCACATCCTCCATCCTGGTGCTAAGGACCCTTGTGTCCCCTGTGCTGACGTCTCCTGTGTCCCTCAGTGCTGGGGTCCCCCACATCCCCTATGTCCCCCAATGCCAGGGTCCCCTACATCCCCCAAGCTGATGTCCCCCAATACTGGGGTCCCCCACATCCCCCATGCTGATGTCCCCCACATCCCCCAGTGCTGGGGGTCCCCTGTATTCCTCGTGCTGGTGTTCCCCGTGTCCCCC
>NW_015091185.1:0-1346 GCF_001431845.1 Calidris pugnax | reverse complement strand
CCTTCCCTGGAGATATTCAAGGAGAGGCTCGACGAGGCCCTGGGCAACCTGGTCTAGTTGGGGGTGTCCCTGCTGACTGTGGGGGGGTGGGACTAGATGGCCTTTGGAGGTCCCTTCCGGCCTGGACCATTGTATGATTCGTTATATAGAGGTGGGGAAACTGAGGCACGGAGCCCTACCTCTCGTAGTGGCGCCGGGTGCAGGTGGCGGCGCTGGTGCTGCCAGGGCTGCCCCCCAACTCGTCGTAGACGTTCTTCCACAGCCGTCGCCCCGTCACCTGTGGGGGTGGGATGGGTTAGCCCCCTCCCCGGCACCCAGTGGCCATCCTGGCACCTGGTGGTGGCCATCCTGGTGGTCATCCTGGCACACGGTGGCCATCCCAGCACCTGGTGGTGGCCATCCCGGCACTTGCATGCCATCCTGGTGGTCATCCTGGCACCCAGTGGCAATCCCAGTAGCCATCCCGGCACCTGGTGGCTACTCTGGACCCAGTGGCCATCCTGGCACTTGTGTGCCATCCTGGTGGTCATCCTGGCTCCCGGTGGCCATCCTGGCACCTGGTGGCCATCCTGGACCCATTGGCCATCCTGGTGGTCCTTCTGGTACCCAGTGGCCATCCTGGTGGCCATCTTGGCACCTGGTGGCCATCCCGGCACCTGGTGGTTATCCTGGTGGCCATCCTGGACCCATTGGCCATCCTGGTGGTCCTTCTGGTACCCAGTGGCCATCCTGGTGGCCATCTTGGCACCTGGTGGCCATCCCGGCACCTGGTGGTTATCCTGGTGGCCATCCTGGACCCATTGGCCATCCTGGTGGTCCTTCTGGTACCCAGTGGCCATCCTGGTGGCCATCTTGGCACCTGGTGGCCATCCCGGCACCTGGTGGTTATCCTGGTGGCCATCCTGGACCCATTGGCCATCCTGGTGGGCATTCTGGCACCCATTGGCCATGCCGGTGGATAGGGATGCTGATACCTGGGGGCTGTCCTGGGGGCCATCCTAGTAGCCATCCCAGACCCAGTGGCCATCCTGGCATCCAGTGGCCATCCTGGATGCCATCCCAGACCTGGTGGCCATCCTGGAAGCCATCTTAGCACCCGGGAACCATCCTGGTGGCCCTCCCAGCACCTGGGGACCATCCTGAACCCGGTGGCCAATCCATCCCAACACTCTGGTGGCCATCCCAGCATTCTGGTGACCATCCAGGGAACCTAGGAGCCATCTCAGCACTCTGGTGGCCATCCCAGCACCAGGTGGCATCCCAGCACTATGGTGACCATCCAGGGGACCTAGGGACCATCCCAGTGCTCTGGTGGCCATCCCAACACTCTGGTGGCCATCCCAGCA
>NW_015091184.1:30513-30774 GCF_001431845.1 Calidris pugnax | reverse complement strand
ACACCATAGAAGGGGAGGGGGATGATGGGGACACATGGAAGGGGACGGGGACACCATGGATGGGGACAGGGACACTGGAAGGGGACGCCACAGGGATGGGGACACCAGAAAGGGAAGGGGACGCCATGGATGGGGAGGGGGGTGATGGGGATGGGGACACTGGAAGGGGACATTGGAAGGGGACGGGGACACCAGAAGGGGATGGGGACATGTGAAAGGGGATGCCACAGGGATGGGGACACCAGAAGGAGACGCCATGGA